>NC_056743.1:725400672-725515672 GCF_019279795.1 Protopterus annectens
GCCAACTGGCTCACTGACAAAACCCACACTGTGAAAGTAGCAGACTCCAAATCCGACTTCAGAACAGTGTCAAGTGGAGTACCACAGGGTTCAGTCCTGGGTCCTCTCCTGTTTGGTATCTACTTTTCTGAAGTACAGGCTAACACAGAAGGTCTTTGGCTAATGAAGTTCGCAGATGACTGCAAACTAGGAGCCATAATCAAAACTCCTAACGATGTGGACATCCTACAAAAGGGCCTCACTGAGACAGATGCCTGGTGTCAAAGCCATGGCCTCAAGCTCAATGCCAAAGAGTGTATTGTCATCCCCTTTGGTAGAAACTCTGTACCCATGAGTTACCACATAGGTGGTAGTCTACTTATTGTTCTCCTCTACTCTTCACTCATTAGACCCATTATAGAGTACAATGCCCCTTCTGGTATGCACCTCACAAGACATCTACAGCAACTGGAAAGGCCGCAGAAATACCTCACAAAGAGGATTACCAGCCTCAAACAGATGCCCTATGCAGACCGTCTCAAAAAACTCCAGCTTTACTCCATCGCATATCGCCTACTCAGAGACGATCTCTGTCTAACATACAAAGCTATGTCGAACCCAGAGCAGTTGGATATGTTCCACTTAAAGAAATCCCAATCCCTCTGAGCTACAGGGTCTAGGGACCTAAACCTTGTCACTACAATAAACAGAACATGCCGGAGGGATAGATTCCCATCCCTGAGACTTCCCATACTCTGGAACAAACTACCTATCTATATCAAACAAAGCTCCTCATTACTACTCTTCAAGAAAAATCTTGATTGGATGGGAAATAGGAAATTCACCCCGGGGATCACTTCTGTGGCTCTGCTTGACAGTGGCACAGGAAAATAATTTTCTTGGGTGGCGAAAGCCAGGGTACTTTTTTGGCTAGGCTTATATAGGCCTTAGGGCCAATCGCCTAGTACCTACCTATGAACCTATGATCCAAGTCATAAATGAGAACTACTACAACTGTAAATGTGTTCTTCTCACTCTGCATAACACCTGTGAAATAAATCACTGTACTGATCTATTTAGTGAAAAAGCCTACCAGTGCAGACCACTGACAGAAGCTAAGTTCAGTAAAAAGATCAGAAATGCTACAAATTATTTCCTACACATTTGCCTCTGTTATAGTGTGATATACTTATATTAGGATGTATAAAACCATATAGCCGGCTAATAAAAACAGCAGTGTCATAAAATTCCCTATGAAACTCATTTCAGACCATAACTGATATTTAGGATTTAAACATTGACTAGTACATTTGCCTTGGTTTTTAGAATTTGACACTTATTATTCATACATGCAATAAAATTAAAAAAAAAAGTTGCTTAGAAGCTATCCTCAGGGGGTAAAATACCCATGGATAACATATTAATTTAGTAAGGGACATATTTCTAGGAGGAAAAATGCTATAGATTAAAAGTGTAAATGGGAGGGCCACAAAAACAAGCAAAGTCTGGACAAGTAAACAGAGCCTTTTGCTGAGAAGAATCAACAACGAATTTATATTTGTATGGTATTGGTAGCTACACTTAGATAGCAGTAAAAGGCATCTTGGGACCTCCCAGTGTTTTTCAAGAATGTTTCCTGCGAATATGCAACATCCCCTGACATAATTTTAGTTGAAGCAAAGTGGAGTAATTTTCCTTTCCAGTGAAAGAATTACATTACATGCAAAAGTACATAATACAGCCTAATGAAACAGTATTACACTGGAGACATGTATAATACTCAGAACATTCACAAAAACACTCAGGACACAGAAGTGAAGGGACTATGTCTATACATGTTTATCACCAGCTTTCATTGGGTTAAGTCTGCATAATAACCCACATACCAAACTCACCCTTCATTAAGTACTTAGAAGGGATTTAAAAAGGTGTTTACTGCTTTTAACTTACACAATACCAAGCTCTCAGTTCAGGTCTCACGTTAAGCCAAGATGGTTGTGTCAATTTCAGTACCAAACCAATCATTTTAAAAACAGACTGCAAGGAATTCATTTTAAAGACAGGCAGCTGAATGCCAGAGGCCAAAGCCCTTGGACTTTGTGACATTATGGGAATCATGCAGTTTGTGGCAGATTATGCGAGTATTTATCTGGGTTTTAATCTGCAGCTTCTGGGAGGAATGTTCCTCTGCGTCCATAAAATACTTTCAGTCAATGTGCATAACAACATGGTATTAGGACTTTTTTATCCTTGTGACATCTGCCAAGGGCCCTAGGATTTGCCCTTCCTACTCTTAAGAGTAGCAGGATTGGGCTACTAAAACTCTGTTGTACAGGTCAGTCTTGTCTACGAGACAAGTGATGCTTCTTCTGTCTTTAATAATAGGAGGGATTCTGTTCATCAGTACAAATCTATATTCTTGCGTGAAACACCATTATGTTACACAGTATCTTACTCCAAAGCAAATGTATTAAAACAATAACATATCTGAGGAAATAAGTATGGTTCGAACAAATAATTTGTTTAAAACCAGTAACAGAAGAAAAACCAGGAATGTAAAGGAAATGTGTCTAATATTGTGGCTCAGGAATAGTATTAACAACCCCCCCCTCCGTGTTACACATTGTGCATGCACTTAATTTAAAACTATCTAGGCAGCTTGGAAAATAAGCTGAAAGTTATTATACTGATATTTTGGGGCTAGGAACTGTTTCAGTGTTAGAGAGATCAAAGACTAAAAACATCCAAAATTTCTGAGAGTGAATTTGCCAAGTGCATCACTTAAGCTTTCCTTTAATAAATAAGAAAGCCAGTTTAACCTGCAAATAGTTGAAAATTAAATAATGTTTTGATTAATACAGAAAAGCAGACTGCTAAAATGAGCATTTCATACCTATTTTTCTAGACAGGGAATAGAAAAATGTATAGTTCAAGGTAAAACAGTTGCTTAAAAATGTTGGTAAATGGGAAATAGTTACTTGCTGCCATGTCTGTAAATGACAATGTTATTTCTTTTCTATATATGTGAAGACATGGACATGCTGTTTGATCAAACAGATAGATGAGGCTGCTGCTACTGAAACCATGTGTAGTGATGATACGCATTATGTACTGTTGACATTTTGAAGAGAAATGCAGTACGAGTGACACCCAACCTGCACCATTTCTAATGGGATCTTTGCAATACGAAAAAGAAACATATTAAATGTGGGCACTACTAATGTTTCTGATTGTTACTGTACTTTGGTACTCAGCAGTTGCATATTACTTAAAATGGCATCATATCTGCCAGAAAAACCTTGGTTTGCCAAATGTTTATGGATTAAACAGACTGTGTCATTGTTCATAAAATATTCTAGTAAATTGCTACCCTTTAAATATACCTTTATATATTCCAAGGTGTGATGCATCTTACAGTCCAAACTGTTCACACATTTTTTGAAGTCTTATGTTAAGTAAATTTTATGCATCTTAAAATGCAGTGTGCACTTGTTATACCGATCATCCTACTACCGCAGTATAACTAACTTTAATGCTTTATGCATGTATTTTAATTTCACTGCATGCTTAGACAGTACTAACAATGTGACACTAATTTTGTTTTTTGTTTTGTTTGTTTTGTCACAGTGGACAGTGGTGTAGTGGTTATCCTTCCTGCCTCACAGCAGTTGATTCTCCAGTCAGGTTTTCTGGGTACTTCACTGTAATCTCTGCATGTTCCCTGTCTATCTGTAGATTTCTGTAAGGGGGTTCTAGTTTCCTCCACCCCAAAAGATGTGAAAATAAGTTGATAATATATGCTTTGTGTGTTTATCCTGTGATGGACTCATCTTATTCAGTATTCACTCCATGTATTATGCCTACTGCCTGCTGGGATAGGCTGCAGCTCCCCCATTATCCAATAAGATAAAACAGGTATCAGAAAATGAATATATTTAAATATGTATAATAACTTTTAATGGGACAACATCCTTGTTAATCCTGACCAATTTATTGTTGAGGTATATTTTTCCAAATAAATTACTTTCTTAAAAAAATGCTTGCTCTCTCTCCTACTATTCCCACTTGCTCTTGTCTTAAAAATCAAAAACTGTTCTTGCTTGCTGTCAGAATCATTTGTATACTGGCAACTTGCACTTACTGAAATCCTTCATAGAATCACCATGCTCAACAATATGTACATATTCCCTTATTTCTGAAGTTACATTATAACATTTATCTCAAGTACAACCAGCATCACAAAGCATGTTTTACAACTCAGGAAACGAAATAACTTACAGAACTTTTTTCATACTTGGTGCATACCACTCAACATCTTTCCTCAAGCCTTCTGGACAAAGCCAAAAATAATGAGGACGGAAAGGACCAAAATCTGGTTTGGTTTTTAAATGTTACTCCATTTCATTTAAAAAGTTACTAGAACAACAGCTTTTGCATTAACATGCATTTTCTCAACAATAAGAAATATGAGGCTGTAATTTCTGATATTATTGACTGACTAAAGTCCTCGGTGATTTAACAGAAATATTTAAAAAAATTTACAAGGGACAAGACAAAAATAGGAGACAAAATCTGGAACATTCTGCAAAAACTACAGACAGTTAGCAATTATAACAGCATGGCAGGATACATTTAAAATACTTCTGCCTGCATTCCAGTGCAAAACATCCTGCTTCTCAAAGAACTGAAATCTTCTGGTTTAAAAAACTGTAATACTCTATATGTGTGTATGATACTACATTGTATTTTGCAATTGTGGGTCTTTAACTCTGATAAAGTTAAATGCTTTTGCAATGATTTGCTCACCTGAACTCTGTTGGCTCAGGCTGCAATGTGTTTTGCTTTGTTACTGTTTACCTTGGAAACAGAGTATAATACATCAACATTTTAACCTGTTTTTCTTTGTGGCTGCTTGGCAACTATACATAATCATTGCTGCTATACATGTTTTCAGCATGTGACCCCTTGCAGCTGTATTTGAACTACAATATAGTGGGCACTAGTTAAGCAGCACTTCCATTTTATCCATGAGACTGAAACAGGTTTTACAGTCTGTGACATTCCAGTGATGAGAAATGAAAGGTCAGCCCAAGCTTGTGCTACTGTGAAAGCACAGTTTTTAGCCAAATCCAGAGAGAGGAATGCTGCATAAATGATCCCTCATGGTGTTGCTCCCCAACTGTCTCTAGAAAGTACAAAACAAAGGCTATTGAACATTGAAAATAATCTTTTTTTTCCTTAACACACCCAAACTGTTGATTTTATTAAGTCAAGTAGTCCCAGAGCCCTATGACATATTGGCTGAACCATATGTCAAATTAATAAGCTTTGTAAGGGTTACATAACACTAGCTGAAACCAGGCAACACAGAACACTCCAACCAAAATCCAACATCTCAAAACACAGCATAATCAAAAACTGTTGCAAGGGACAGCACTCCCACACTTCTTCAGTTAAGTGCATACATTCTGAGGGTGCTTCACCTCGAAAGAAGAAGGGTTTAAATGTCACACAGAATTCGGTTTTAGAATAATGGATCTGAGTTGTGGTGTGTGGTGTTGTGTAGCTTAAGCTAGGATCTTTGCATAGCTGAAGTAACTCTTCTGTAAGTATTATGATTCAATCTCTTCATGTAAGATAAACTTAAATGTTGACCTTTCTATGCCCTAATACAAATTATGTCATTTACATAGTCAATATTACTCATTTAATGAATTAACAGTTAATAAATATGTTATCCATTATCCTTCTTTAAAGGAAAGAATTTGACCATAAATGTACTGGCCTCCATCCATAGATATGTTTTATACTCCATTAGTAAGCTCTGATAACTGACTGTACAACATTTCTATTTGTCTAATTAAACAATAATCAAAGTGTAGGCTGTGCAATATTTACCTAAGAGTGTTGGAGTTAGACCGTGTGATCTAATGAAAGCCCAAGTAGTATGTAAATAGAGAGCAGCCACAACCCCCATAATCATTACTATCAATCACAATCTTGCTGTGATTTCTTTATTCAGATTTCTTTGTTTCCACATAATTTGTATCATTTACAAATGTATTCATTTATTAAAAAAAAAGTTCCCCTCTTTACTAACATTGCTGATAAGATGCAGTTACTGCCTGCTAAGTAGCATGCTGCTCCAAGAAAAGGAAAGGCAAACAATCTTTGCCTATAAAAATCAGTTTGTATTTTCATATGGTCATACTGCAACTATGGTTTCAAAATCACATTTATCTTAGTTTGTCAAACTGAATTAAACAAAGCACAGCAGTAATCAACAAATATCAAATAAAGCATGCATGTAATTCATTAACACCATCCAATGTATCAAAAAACAAAACATCTTTTAAATTCACAAATGTGTTCTTTTTTCCCATGAAGCATTATATATACTGTAGCAAAGCATTCAGTCTTTGAAGTTTGACGGACAATGAAAGCTGAGCTGTGCATTCTTGCATACCCACTAACTCACTAGCAGCAGCTGGAATCTGTTGTAATATATAAGCGGCTGGCCTTTTACATTAGTGGCAATTCTTCTTTTATTTGTTTTACAAAAAGCCAAATATCTTTCTACATGTCTTCAATCAGTTTGATATGGAGTGGTTATGCCATGCTTAATTAAAAGCCATCCCTTCCCTCAGATTAATTTCAAACATCAAATATCAAAGGAGAAGCAGAGGGAAGGAGCTTTTACCATGACCCAGGGTTCAAATAATGGCCCTTGCACCAGAGAAGCCAGGCAGGGAGGCAGTAGAATGAAGGGGTGGGTCCGGTACACCTCTCACAGGAGCAGCGGAAGGTTGTGAGTGCTAAGTGAACACAGAGAAAAGTGTGACTTCTCATGTAGAGACTGGGCTAACCACTTCTCATGTTTGAGGGAAGGGAGACTGCTTGCTGGCAACATCCTTTGCAGAACTGAAAGATGTCCAGTACAGTCAGCCCATTGCACATCCTCCTTCCACTCAGTGAGCTGACCATCAGCTAGGGAATGTTAAGGCTAAGCACCCGTGATGAGTTTCTAAATGATCTCTCTGGTCAACCCCCATCACACTGATGGGGAATGAATGTTTTGGTTGGCAGGAGGGGCTGATCATCAACAAATAATAGAGGCAAAGAGTACTTAAGGTATATATAGGGGTAAAGCCCAATGATCTATGATTCAAATGATCTGAGTTTGTTTACCAGCTCCAGTGCTGGAAGGACTGAGGACAGAAAGATGAAAGTGAGCATTTAAAGCCAGCTTATCCATTCCTGGAGAAAGTAGATAGTGTGATCTATTGCAGTGCTAGCCCCTAAAGAAGTGTGGGAGGAATTACAAAAGCAGCTGTTGTGTGAGAGTGGCTACATGCTGCATGTAAATCAGGGAGGTATGCATATGTATGTTAAAGTACATCTGGGATTGCACTAGAATAGTATCAAAATGCATAAGATGTCAGCTGTGGGCAGGGAGGGGATAAGCTTGGAAGGGTGGGTTCATGTAACTAGCACTACAGGCATGCTACCTTATACCTTACATCTGCCTCCTGATAGAACAAATAAGCTGGTATACCTCAGTCAGGAAATGAATGGGATACAGATTTCTTGCTCCATCTAACTGAATGAATTGGATGGCTCTCGATCATCACCATCAGACAGATCTTAAAGGACAAAAAAAATCAAGAACAAAAACTCATAATCAGGGCAGGGAACACTTTTAAATATTATTAATAGTTGTAACATAAAATGTGTGATGTAAGTGTATGGCATTATACAAATAAACTGAAAATAATAAAGGTGCTTAACACTGGGGTTATTACACGGGAAGTGTTCATAGAGAGCCATTTTCGAACAGTTTGATGCTGACATCACACTGGTACTTCACTGCAAGGTCAACAAGCTGTTTTGAAGTTACATTGGAAATGAATGAAAAGTATGCAGTTTTTGTAGTTACTCTGTTATGCAAAAGAGACCGAGAGAGAAAGGAAGCAACAAAGGTCTGTGTTTTGCTTGACAGAGCTAGTATGCATTTATTTATCTGGTTACATATTTGAAAGTGATAGTGAAAAGAAATGGGAATGCAGCATAGCAGTGAGTTTAGATGATGTAATGCCTGAGAAAGCAGTTTCACTATAACTTTTAGTTGATTATCCATTCTTTCATTTCACAGTTTTGGGGCCTTTTGTGCTCCTGATTGCCATGACCATCAGGCCTTCTTCTCATTCTCCCACTGTCCATTTCCTCCCCAAAAGATGAAAGCCTTACTGCCCACTTGTTCCTAGGATGGGTGCCACTATCTTCTGGAGGAATTGTTTTTGTCCTACCTTTTCCTTCCACACTTTCCCACAATGCCCCAAGAGGCTGCCATGAAGGCATGCCCCTCACATCTGTGGCAAATGGTAATCACAATACCACTGCCCCTCAAAAGTGTGCATGCCCAATGATTGCCTCAATCTTCCATGGATTGTAGATGGAGTTCACACACTTACCATGTACACTCAACCCTTCCCTGAGAGAAAGATGTTATCATACACTGCCTCGTTATTCCTGCCTCTCCCTGATCAGATCCTCCAGCACCCTGAGCCATTAATTGAACCTTGGTCATCTTGAACATAGGGCTTCATCTCCCTATGCCACAGCATTGGCCAACCCAGCTCATTAACATCTTAAGATGAGCTGTGTGACATTTTAGTTTATGAACAAAATCCACAATTATTAATACAGACTTCATTCCACAGGGATGAGAACAATGTTATCATGGTAAGACATGGCTGCTGATAGGGTGAATAATGCAGATCATGCTATAATTCTAATTCTGTTATCATAAATCATCCAGAAGACACCTAAAACTCATATCTTTGTAAGTGATGTAAATAATGACTCATCTCCTTAACTTGAAATATTTAATGATTCTGGTTGTTCTTTTTCACCAACTAATTTATATACTTCATTTTAACCACTAGGATTTGCATTTTAATCTATTAGTATTCCCAACTCTTTTATAACTTCTACTTACTCTGACCCATCCTCAGTCATATTTACCATTTTATTATTGTTCTTTTTTACATACATTAATTCTCATATCTCAGTATTAATCATGGACTATTTGATACTGATACATAATCATTATTTAACACATAGTTATCCATCACCACTAAAATATTACATAATTCTGCATTATTATACACTACAGTGGCAATTTTAATGTCCTCTACATATTTTTCTATTACACAATCATTGCCCCTTTATGTTGGCCATATATAATTAAGTAAAAACAGGAGGCACTAGCGCAGAATCTTGTGCTGTCCTTATTTTAATATACTTCTATCTAGGCAGGCACTCTTCTATTCTCAACATAACCCCCTTCCAATAAATATTTGAAATGCTGAGACCCACTAGACCGAGTCCTGAAATATGGAGACTGAACAGCCAAAACAACGGACTTACATATACTAAGTCCAAGATGCCATTTCTTGGAAAATTCCCTTTTCTACAAAGTATGGCAATCTCGGAGTTGGTATATGTAAATTCAGGGGTGGCAGACATTGCCCATCTCATGGAGGTGCAAGTGGAGCTTGCCCCCTGCAAAAAAGAAGTCTTAAGGAAAAGCACAATTTTCAAGAGTCACTCTTCTCCAGGTTTTCAGTCTTTTATTTTCTTTCAGCTTTTCTGCACTTAGCATTTTGAGTGCTGATATTTCAATACAGAGCCATTTCTTCCTCTTTACTCATGGTTGTTATCCACCTACTTTTAACTCTTTTTTTCCATGATTCCTAATGTTTTTAAAACCAGTTTATATTTCACTTCATTCTATGCTTTATTTATGCAAATACAGATTATTTATAAGGGAGATTACAATCCATAGCCTCATTTATACACTTATAAAAGCAACTTTCTGAAGGCAGGAATTCCTTATAAAAGTATATTGAGCAATGCTGTCAGACTGGTGATGCAGAAGTAGGGTTTCCATCTGTACCACTGGTGACCTGAGTTCAGGAATGGACTCAGGTTGCTGGAAAGGTCAGTGTTGAGGGGCTAGGTTGATTTGGCATGATAGCTGACATCATGGCACATGTCACTCTATGTAGGGGAATAAGAGGACTCACCGATGGCTCCTCTCTGGCCTTCTCCTACTTCTCAACTGAGTCTTTGCTCTGAGCCTCTCATGTTTAAGACATAAGGATAACCTCCTGAGTAGTCTGGAAGCCGGCCAGACCAAGAGACATGACCGAGATTGCTATGAAGGAGCTATAGGGTTACCTGGGAAGAGCAAAAAGTAAGGTTCTGGAATCAGTCAGATTGCAATGGTGGTGTCATTGTGAAGAGAATTAGGTTAAAGAATTTTACACAGTGCCAGACTAAAGTCAAGCTCAGTAGGGTCTTCTTTCTCCGCTGATTTTGCCAAGCCCGTTCCCTTGTTTGTGGTTTCGCTAGATAGTATGTAGGGACAGTGGGAATCTTGTTCAACCATTTATGAACATCACTAATTAGATGGTGACGCATTTGGCTACCTTAAGAGAGTCATAGTTACTCCTGCCATTTACCCGAGCTTCATTGAATTTCTTCACTTTGACATGCAGAGCACTGGGCAGAAATCACATCACGTCAACACCCGTCTCGGGCCTTCACTATGCTTTGTTTAAATTAAACAATTGGATTCCCCTGGTCAGCACCAGTTCTAAGTCAGCTGCTAGCAGCCAGACGATGCGGGATGCTGGTCGGAACTGGCACCTTCCACAGCCGGGGCAATCCACAGGAAAGGTTTGGTGTGTGTCCAGAGTTGCCACCGCCATCCCACCCAGACCCCCTGGGGGGGCATGGTGAGGGGATGATGCTTCATCCAGCCGCAGTGCGTGCCCAGCCCTGCTTCACCCCAAGCCTAAGCAACTCAGCCCTTAGAGCCAATCCTTATCCCTCAATGAAGATGATAAAGCTCTGGTGAAATGTGCCTTAACCTCATCTGAAATATATTTACCATGGTGGGAGTAACAGCACAAAAGATTTCAGTCCATACTTCATCTATAATGGTTGATAGGGTCATTTTCATCTGGTTTGCCGGTATCATGCCTGGGGCTCTACTATTTGCGGTTGTTCTCAGTGGATATGAGTTTTGGGGGTCACAAGGTTTTGTGGCTGACAGAAGTTGATGTTCTGTTTTCAGGTTGGTGATCAGCCTTGTATCGGTTCCTATATAACGCTGTCAGAAATTAAATCTTGATGATCGAAATGAAGAGACTCTGGACACTATAGCACTTTTTTAAAACAGAGATAATTTATTCATCAATCTTTCATGGCAGATGAATGCTGTTTGAACATCTGACCCGAAGTGGTCGGTAATTATTACATTGCAGCACTTAGGAGCATGTGCGGGGAGGTGGCAAACCTAAAACCTTGCCCGTGGGGGGACAGCCTGTGAAGCTGGCCCTTTACAGATTTTTCTGCCTTTTCCCCATGTATCAAATTAAAGTATTTCAAATTATGTCTTGGCGCCAAAAAAAAAACTAAGATTACAGCGTGTCAAGGTCCATTATTTCTGTAGGAGTATAATAAAACCAGATTTAAAATACAATAAATGTTTTCATTAGCATAAAAAAATCCTCAGAAATTTGTTACTGACTTAATTTATTAACAAATGCTTTTGCAATAAAATGCAAGAGCATATAAAAAAAAATAGAAGCAATACTGTCCCGAAAGTTTTGACTGGACACCTTAAATGAAAAAGGGAAAGTCGTTAGTATAAATGACAATAGTATGCATTTTTCATTTAGGGTGGATATGCCCCCAAAGCAAGCCCTGAACAGTCAACATCAGGAATAAGGTAATAAAATGATGTCTTTTAAAAAGTGGTGGCTTTTAGAAAAGGTAGGGACGTGAATCATGTCAGAGTGCATATGCAACAAAAACATCACTATATGCATCCAGTCAAAAACTTGAGATATGAGCATCCCCTTGACTGGGCACTGCAGTTAGATACCAATGAATGACTGGTCGAAATAACAGTCAACAGATATATTCAATAGGAGACAATCCATCCCTGTGCGGAACTTCGTGTCTTTGCCTGAGCCTGTTAACTGAGTTCTAAACATGGAAGTAAAAAAGAACAATAGCAGAGGACAGTCAATGAGTAATCATCTGCTAAGAGACAGGCTGAGCCTTCCTATCTGCAGAATAGGAAACAAAATGGCTGTTCAGCTTTCCTGAAGGACTCAGATCTAGTACCTGAGCTGCCTGTGCACATCCAAGGTATGCAGAATCGTCTCTCTCTTGTTTTTAGATTTCAGAAAGAAAACTGGGAGCTTGATGGCTTGGTTCAAGGTAAATTCAGAAACAACTTTGGCATGAAAAACGGATTAGTGTGTAAAACAACCCAGTCATTATGGAAAATCAGATAATGGTCCACCATGAGAGCTTGTAGTTCAGAGACTCACCTTGCAGATGTCAGAGAAATAAGCAAAACAGTTTTCCGACTGATGAACTTCAAATCTGCCTGAAACGCAGATTCTAAAGGAGATAAGATAAATTTTTCATGAACAAAGGTGAGGTTCCAAGGAAGAAGAATTTGTTTTGCGGGAGTCGCAAGTGCAACATTCCTTTCATAAACTATTTGACCACAGAAAGAGATGAAAGAGTGGAAACCATGGGCAGACAAGCAAAGATGCACACAAACTGTATCTTGACTGATACATATTATAAGCCATCACTGAGTAGCTCACATAGATATTATAAAACCAGAGAGGTAGACACCAAACCAGGCCCTCTGATATTGGTTAGGCACCACCTAGAAAACCAATTCCAATTGTAAACATAAGATTTTCTAGTTACAGTTTTTTTTTGCCTCCTTCAATACCTGATGCATATCCTCATGGAATAAATGCCTAAAAGATATAGGTTCATAGGTAGGTACTAGGCTATCTGCCCGAAGGCATTTATAAGCCTAGCTGGAATGTGTTGGCTTTCGCCACCCCCCCCTAGATTAGTTCCCTGTGCCACTGTCCAGCAGAACCATTGAAGTGATCCCTGGGGTAAACTTTCTGTTTCCGATCCACTCATCAAGGCTTCTCTTGAAGAGGGTTAGTGAGGAGCTCTGCCTAATGTAGATTGGAATCTTGTTCCAGAGCATGAGAAGTCTCTGGGACAGGAAACTATCCCTCCAGCACGTCCTATTTATTGTTGTGGTGAGGTTTAGATCCCTGGAGCGTGTGGCTCGAGGGGATATGGTTTTCTTTAGGTGGAGCATGTCCATCAATTCTGGGTTGGACATGGCCTTGTATGTCAGGCAGAGATCACCTTTGAGTAGGCAGTATGCAACCGAGTACAGCTGGAGTTTCTTCAGCTGAGCTGCATAGGGCATCTGCTTGAGGCCAGTGATCCTTTTGGTGAGGTACTTCTGTGGTCTTTCCAGTTGTTGCAGGTGTCTTGTAAGGTACATCCCAAATGGGGCATTGTACTCTATGATGGGTCTGATGAGTGATGCGTAGAGGGGCCCAATAACCTCTTTCGATCTGGATGCAAACCCTTTTGTGATTAGGTGGGCCACATAGAAGGATCTTCTAACCACTTTGGCAATGTGATTATCAAAGGAGATGTTACTATCTACTTGGGTCCCCAGATCCCTTATTACGTCTTCTGTATTTAGGGGGCTAGCACCCATGTGGTAGTTTGTGGGTACTTTGTTTTTTCCAAAGGGGATGACTATGCACTTTTTGGCATTTAGCTTGAGGCCATGGTTTAGACACCAGGTATCTGTCTCAGTGAGACCCTTTTGGAGGATGTCTGTGTCAGCCGGAGAGTCACTTATAGCCCCTAGTTTGCAGTCATCTGCAAACTTGGTCAGCCATAGTCCTCCTGTGCTTGCCTGTACCTCTGAGAAGTATATGCCGAACAGGAGGGGGTCCTAGGACTGAGCCCTTGGGAATGCTACTTGTAACCGGTTTAGAGTCAGACCTAGCACCCACAACTCTTACCATGTGGGTTCTGTCCATGAGCCAGTTGGCAACCTATCTCGTGACATAGGGGTTTATTTTCAGGCTGGTGAGCTTGTCTATAATACCTGAGTAGGGAATGGTGTTGAAGGCCTTTGCAACATCTAGGTAGGCTGTGTGGACCACCTTTCCCTCGTCTATAGCCTTGGTAACTGTCTCAAAGAAGTCCGCCAGGTTTAGGAGGTATTATCTGCCCTTAACAAAGCTGAACTGGGTAGGGTCCAGTGTTTGGAGGTTCCCAGTGTCTCTGTTAATGAGATCCATGATGATGTGCTCCATAGCTTTGCTGACCAAGCTAGTCAGGCTTATAGGGCGATAGTTTCCAGGGTCCGTTGTGGCTCCACCTTTGTGGAGCGGAATAACCGTAGCTGTGTGCCACTCTGTGGGCACGGAGCCTGTGGATAGGCTGAATTTAAACAGTGTGTTTAGGTGAGGGGTTAGTTCATCTTTGAGCTCATGTAGGATGCAGCCTAGGACACTGTCCGGTCCCATGGATGCTGTGTTTTTGGCTTTAGAGAGGGCTGTTTTAACCTGAGTGTCTGCAATTTCAGGGGCACTACATTCTTCTGGTATAGTTATGGGCTCTTTTGGGGGTGAAGTTTGCACTGAACCTGTCTGCCAGGATGTAGGCTATATCAGTCAGTTCAGTGTATTTTGTGCCATTCTGCACTAATTCAGAGCAGATCTGAGAATTGCCACTTAGATTCTTGACATAGCTAAAGAATGCCTTGTGGATATCTTTGGAGTCCATGGCAATTTTTCTTTCGAAGCTAGCCTTGGATGATTTTATGAGGGAACGTAGTTTCTTGCTGATACTGATCAGGGATGTCTTCCCTTCTTGGGATTTTACTCTTTTCTGTACTAGTTTCCTCCTTCTATTGTATAGCTTGTTTATGGCAGGGGTCCACCAGACTGGTTTCCTTTTCTTGGAGGAATGAGTCTTAGTTTTGTTTGGGATAGCATGATCCATGCATTTTTGTAGGTGCCCATAGAGTGCATTAGTAAAGGATTTTGCAGCTTGGACAGCGTTATCCTTTAGCATGGGGGCTTTGAAACTTCCCACCTCGGTCTTAAGTAACGTGAAATTTGCTTTTGAAAAGTTTTTCACGGTGGTTTCTTTGACCGGGGGTGGTGGCAGAATGTGGATATCCAGAGTGATTAGTTTATGGTCAGATCTAACTGGCAGGAGGTTGACCTCCGGTGTGGAACAGCGGTCACCCATGTTGGTGATGACCAGGTCCAATATGTTGTTACCTCTTGTAGGGGTGTTGACCAGTTGATCCAGGGCATTTGAGTTTATAAATTCTAGGAAATGTTGGGCAAGGGAGTTTGTACTTGAGTAGTTCTCCCAGTTAATGTTTGGGTAATTGAAATCACCCAATATCAGAGTGTTTGGTAGGACCTTTATGTTTCCCAGTGTTTCCAGGAATGCGGAGTGAGGGGTCCTGGGACATGGTGGGTGATCTGTAGCAAACTATAATTTGAATAGCTGTTTTGCTCATTGTTAGTTGCACGTGGATGATCTCTGAAGCATCATGCTGTGCCACTAACCTGGAGATGTGGGTATCATTGATGAACATGGATACTTCCCCGGCTTTTGTATTTTGGTCTGGGTTTTCATAGGTTCATAGGTATGTACTAAGCTATCGGCCCTAGGGCCCATACACGCCTAGCCAAAAAATGTACCCTGGCTTTCGCCACCCAAGAAATTTATTTTCCTGTGCCCCTGTCAAGCAGAGCCACAGAAGTGATCCCTGGGGTGAATTTCCCATTTCCCATCCAATCATCAAGATTTTTCTTGAAGAGTGCTAATGAGGAGCTTGGTTTGACATAGATAGGTAGTCTGTTCCAGAGTATGGGAAGTCTCTGGGACAGGAATCTATCCCTCCAGCATGTTCTGTTTATTGTGGTAACAAGGTTTAGGTCCCTAGAGCGTGTAGCTCGGAGGGATTGGGATTTCTTAAGTGGAGCATGTCCAACAGCTCTGGGTTTGACATTGTTTTGTATGTTAGGCAGAGATCGCCCCTGAGTAGGCGATATGCGATGGAGTAAAGTTGTAGTTTTTTTAGACGGTCTTCATAGGGCATCTGTTTGAGGCCAGTAATCCTCTTTGTGAGGTATTTCTGTGGTCTTTCCAGTTGTTGTAGATGTCTTGTGAGGTACATACCAAAAGGGGCGTTGTACTCTTATAATGGGTCTAATGAGTGATGAGTAGAGGGGAACAATGACCTATTTTTTTCTGGATGAGAATCCTTTTGTGATGAGATGAACCACGTAGAAGGATTTCCTGACCACTGTGGTGATGTGATTATCAAAGGAGAGACTACTGTCCAACTGTGTCCCAAGGTCTCATCACATTTTTGGCATTAAGTAGACTACCAGCTATGTGGTAGTTCATGGGTACAGAGTTTTTACCAAAGGGGATGACAATACACTTTTTGGCATTGAGCTTCAGGATTCATTTGTGGCCGAAATGTATGGTATGAGTTGTAACCTGGTAGTGCTGGGGTGCTTTCTGGAGCCTTAAACTAGGTTTCTGTTACTGCATATATATTGATTTTCTCCATACTGAGGAGTGCCTTGAGTGAGTGCATTTTGAGGTTTAGACTTCTGGCATTGAGTAGCATTACCCTCATTTTTTTGTTACTTGTGCTATTTACGGCGGTGTGTTTGTCTTTTGAGCCTTGCCTAAAAAAGGCACTATGGGAGTGGCAAGAGCCTTGGCCAGTATTCAAAAGCCTAAGGGTGGCAGATAAATAGAATCACTCAGGCTGTCAATAGCAATTGCTCTAAGTTGGGGTGCAGTCACCCCTGACACTGTGTGAGCATATCCAGAGTGTGAGGAGGTTTGTGGTAATTATTCTTTCTAAATCTTCAGAAGTACCTTGGATATCAGTGGAAAAGTTGAAAATGTATGAAAGAACGTTCCCATCCAAGGGAATGCAAATGCTTCTGTCTTCCAAGCACAGCTGAACATGTATTAAGCAGAACTTTGAAAGGAGACAAACAGTTGTCCTTAAGGAACACCTTTCCAAAGCTTGAATTTGCTTGTGTAATTCTCCTGCCTAGTCTATATCTCATATACCCCAACCTATACCACAACCACTCCCAAACCTTTCTTTCAAGCTTTCAGCCTTATTCCCCTTCCTCTCGATTACTACATTAGTTCTTCAACTATTTCCATATAGCATCCTGCACCTAAAAAAAATAGTTTTTATCTTCAATGTAATATACTATACCAATTTACGTACTTTTCCCTGAAATGTCAACTTATCCTCATTTGTA
The DNA here is from genome assembly GCF_019279795.1 of Protopterus annectens. Taxonomy (NCBI): domain Eukaryota; kingdom Metazoa; phylum Chordata; order Ceratodontiformes; family Protopteridae; genus Protopterus; species Protopterus annectens. The sequence continues at coordinate 725,417,901 of NC_056743.1, forward strand.
TTTTTTTTATGTTGTTGCTGCTTATGGTTATTTATGGAGCTTTCCTCCGTAGGCCTCCACTAAAAACAGGTAATGTCTGTCAATTCAAACTTTCCTGGTTACCAAATGTCAAATAAATAAATAAAGAGGACTATTTGAAGTGTTCCCCACATCTGGAACAAATCCAGTCAGACCTCTGTCATGAGGTTCCTCTCATGAGGGACAGTCCAGGATCTGCTTAGTCTGTCTATCAGTAGGTTTTGCTTTGATGGAATGTATGAGGCTTGACGCAACAGAGAATACTGTCTGGCTAGCTCCCAGGCCATCACTGCCAAATGGCAAAGAGGGTATAATGTAACCCCTTGTTTGTTGAGATACCACATGCCTGTGGTGTTGTCTGTGACCATTAAAAGGGAACCTGCAGACCAAAAATTGGTGAAGAATTTTAGGTTAGAATCACTACTAACATTTATTTGACCTTTATGTGCTTTGTAGCATCTGAAGGTCCCCATTTGCCTTGCAGTCGGACTTCCCCTGGTCACTGTTTCCCATGCAAAATCTGACAAGTCCATCTAGACTAATTGAACTGGGTTCCAGAGGAAAAAATGCAGGTCTGGATTGAGAGACATCTGATCCCTTCACCACTGAAACTCTCATTTCACAAAATCCAGCACTTTTACGTGGAACTTCAAGGGTAGAAAGGTGCTGGATCCAGCAATTTTCTAAGTACTACTGAATATTTCTAATATGTAGTCTGACCGTTGGTGTCATAAGAAACATTGATACCATGATGCCTAGAATTTTCAGAAACTCTCTTGCAGAGGCAGCTTCTTGAAATCCCTGAAAATGTTGTGAACAGTCAGGACATTGTCTTCTGGTAGAAAGGCCATATTTTTTGTGTATATCATTTACTCCAAGGAGACAATTATTTGTGATGGTGTGAGACTAGGCAATTATAGGTTCAGCTTGAAGTTGGGAGCAAATGGCATGTGATGATAAGCATCCTTCAGATATAAAGTCACCATGAAACAGAGGTCTAGAAGAAGGGGTAGGACAGCCTGTAGGGTGAACATTTTGAATTTGGGTACTTTCAGAAAGGTATTTAGGTACTACAAATCTAACAATGGTTTCCATGATGGCACCTTTTTTCGGTTCCAAAAAGATTCTGTTGTATAATGCTTTTCCTTTTTGTGGTGCAGGAAATGTTTCCATAAGCCCTGCTTGTAACTTCTGAAGAAGTACTTGAGAGAACAGGTGAGTCTGGTCAGATGGGGGTGGTTCCCTGAAGAGAGGATGATTCTCTGTCCACTGCCAAGTGTATCGTCACTAATTTATTCCTAGCAGCCCCTTGTCTTGGACTGTTTAGTGCCAGGCTGCTGGGCTGAGCTAATGCCTGGGGGAAGAGGGAAAGGAGGAAGGGATGGGATGTCATGTGACCTGGCACAGTCATCCTTTAAATAGGGAATTACCTTTTTTTTCCAAAGGAGACCGTTTTATTTGGCATGGAAGCATTATTCTCCTACCATTTCCACTTAGTACCCTGACTCCTGTTAGGCTGGGATTTTTGTTTGTTCTGCCCCTTGAAGCTGGATGCCTAATTAGGGGAGAACCTGAGAATATGAAACATCTTAGATAACCCATGCATCAATTTACCTTTGTATTCTCATTGTTTGAAAATCTGGTAGCAACAGGACCAAACACAAATGCAGAACCTAAAGCAGCATTCAAATTCTCATTTTTTAAAATCCACGGAAAACATCTATTTATGTAACCAAGCATACTTTGTCAATATAACTGAAGCAGCTACATTTCTGGAAATAGTGTCCTCACCTTCCAATATAATTCATAAAACAAGCTTTGAAACTTGAGTCACATTAGAAAAAATGTCATTCATATAACGCTTCTGTTCAGCAGGCAAATATTCAGCAAAGTCATCTAAACTGTAAGCACTTTGCAAAATAAGTTTACGCATGCAGTCCTGATAATTTAAAATTCTAAAGACTAAATTACTACACCGTGCCAACTTTTTACCCTGAAATTCTAAATACTTGCCCATTTTATCTGGTGGTTAAGGGCTAGAAGAAGCCAAGGCTCTTTTGTTAGAAATGGTACCTTGAGAAACCTTAGCTGGGTCAGCTGACAAAGGAGAAAGAGAGCTGTAATATTAAAGTGTATCTTGTATTTTTTTCATAGCCTTTTTAAGAGTGGGTTCACTAACTAAAGGGGTTTTGCTTGCAGTTTTATAGACATCTTCTAAGACCAGTAACAGAGGATGAACACCCAAAACATTTGGAATCTCATTCCCAATAGCATCATAAACTCTGTTAATCTCTGGTGTAGCTTCAGATTGTTTCCAGTCAGTTACAGTTCCAAACCTAGCTAGCACCCATGGAAAGATGAATACCTGCTTTGGTTTTTAAACCTGTTCACCTTCTGAAGAATCAGATTGGACTGACTCAACGTGTTTGTTACAGCAAAGAGTCTCCATCAAAATCTGTGGCACTAGAATCATCTCTAGAAAAGGTAACCCCATCATCATTCTGAAAAGAGCCTAGCCTCTGAGTTTAGCTGACTGTAAAAGACCCTTATTTAAGGAAACCACCTCAGCTCTATATATGGTAATAACCTGACTGTCAGTCATGTGGTGAAGTTTCTGTTTCATCTTACTATGAACTACACCGTGTCTTCATTCGGCTTTTCCCAGTTAGGGGTCGCCACAGCGGAACTCCGGTCTGCTAATGATTGGCAGTGGATTTTTATGTTGCCGAGTTGCCAGCCCGACACCCAACCTTCAAATAAGGCACACCCATTCATGCACGCACCTACCTGCATGTCTTTAACTTCACCCGACCATGGGGAGGACATGCAGACTCCACACAGAAGGCGCTCCAGCCGAGAATCGAACGGGAGAACCTCTTGCTGTGAGGTGACAATGCTAACCACTCCACCACCACAGCCTTACTACTAGCAACTACACTAGATAAAATATCTGGAGACAGGGTATTATATCTGGCAAGGAGTCTTTAGCCCAGACCTCTCCTGTATCTAAAGGATTTGGTTCTCCTGTACCTGAAACATGTACTGGAACAGACCCAGGGGGTGTGTCTAACCTCCCATACCATAGAGGTCTATGGGGTCACACCAGAGGGTGATGGGGAACAAGGTAAGTCTTCTGATGGCTGACTTAAAGCAGCGACAAATTCACAGACCATAGGCCTACGTATGCTTTTGTTGATTTTTGTTTCTTTTTAGGTGCAAACTGGATTTGATGATGGGGCAGCCATATAAGGAGCCATCAAGTAAGGGAAAAAAACACCAGCCAGAATAATACACTGGTACTATTAAGGGCTGACAAAGGGCAGCAATAATAGAAAATATAAACTATGTCCCCACACAGCAAATTGGGCTAAGTGCATTAAATATAGCAGAAACAGTTTAAATTGTACTAAGCCTTGTTCTACAATCTGCAAAGTGTAGTAAACAGCACATACTGTTACACTACCAAGTAAAATTCACTTGTCCAAATAATTACAAAAAAATATATACCCTTAAATGAAAAAGAAGCCTTTTAAAACAGCATACATGAGTAATTACTTAGGGATTCCCTTATCAGAAATGAAAAAAAAATCTCCACAGAAAATGCAAATAAAGTAATTTGCGATAAAATCAGGATTTAACAATAAAAACTGCTATAGCAATGATGAATCAGTTGTAAATACAATAAAAACAAAGAAAAAGGTGAAAATGTATTATTTTCCTGTCAGAACTTCAAAATGAAGAATATAATCAACAGAAAGAAGCCTAGTGTTCAACTGACACCACATAATCTTCAGTTTCTCAATACAAGTCATAGACCACTTTAGAAAAGCACCTTAAGTGCTTAAAAGCAGTATTAAGCATATAATCAACATGATAGTAAGTTTGAATTCTGAAAGGAATTAAAAGCAGTACTTAATAGCAAGAATATTAAAATAAAAAGTTAACACACACACACACACACACACACACTTTTTTTTATAAGACAGAAATAAATCAAAAGAATACAATAATAAAGAGGAAAGGAAGTTCCCAAAGGAATTTTGTCTGTGCCTGGAAATGGTAATCATACCATGTATGCTACTGAGAAGATCCAACTGTGTGAGTCCTATATCTGGCCATAAAAGACTGAATAACTGACATTCTGTGACATGGATGTGGCTTCCCTAATGGCAGGGGCCTGGCCTGGGCAGCCGCAGTGGTGCAGCGGTTAGCATTGTCGCCTCACAGCAAGAGGATTTCTGGTTCGATCCTCGGCTGGGGTGCCTTCTGTGCGGAGTCTGCATGTCCTCCCTGTGGTCGTGTGGGTTTCCTCAAAGTGCTCCGGTTTCCTCCCACATCCCAAAGACATGCTGTAGGTGGTTTGGACACTCTAAATTGGCCCTAGGCATGAGTGCATGTGTGTGCCTTCTGTGGAGGGTTGGGCGCCGGGCTGGCAACTCAACACCGTAAAACTCCACTGCCAATCATGAGCAGACAGGTAATTCGCTGTGGCGACCCCTAACTGGGAAAAGTCAAAAGAAGAAGAGGAAGAATGGCAGGGGCCTAGCCAGTCCCATATTACAGACAGTCAGAGGAAGGGATTCTGAGCTCTGGGAAGTTACCACTGTGAGTTTGTGCAGGCACATAATCCATATATGCCCCTGTGGTACTGTGAATGATGAGCATTCAGAGATATTATAGTGGTATTAGAGATATTTCAGAAATTTTATAACAATTTGTATAAATCAAAGGAATGTGGAAAACAAGAAAAAGCACAAATATAAATATTTATGGAAGTCTTAACTATGTCAAGGTTAGAGGAAGATGAGGCTCAACAATTTATTACATTTATTTATTTAGTTAGTTATTATATTTATCCTTTGTTGTCTGGGTTAGTTCCACTAGGCCTCTTTTCAGGGGAGACCTGAGGTGGCATTTATATTATTAGGGAAATTTGGCCAGGGCATTGGAGAACATCCCTTACTATTTGTATACAGGGGCACAATTCATTGTTACACTTCTTGTCTTCTGGTCCAGACACGGAGGTGGCTCAGAAAAGCAGGAAGTTGAAAATCTAACATGGAAGAGTAAGAAAGCATTTTTCAGGTTTTTGAGATTAATGGAGCTGTTAATTGAACAGCAAACAATGCTAACATGTGAAATGGTGAATCGGAAGTTAAAAGAAGTGAGGAGAAGGGAGAAAAGAAAAAAAAGGAGAGTTAGTGAAAATTCAAAAAGAAGAAATCAAAGTAGATATTATGGATTCAGAAGATTTGTTTCAACAGATTCTACAACACCTAAGTGTGTTTTTACAACCCTGCATTTAGGAGTAAAACCACACTTCACCACCACAACAACGTTAACATTTCTTTTAATAGAATATCCTTTAAAAACTGAGAGCTCGACGGCTCAAATTCCTGTTAATGAAGTATAATAAAAAGCTGTGGCTCTAAAAAACTGATAGTTATGTAAGTAAATAGTTTTCCCTCACAACAATAAGCGCTTTCGGCTATGCCTTCTTCAGATCGTAAGGGGAATAGAATTGCATTTCCATTAATAGCTTGCTACAGACCAATCACTTCTAGCCAACGCCTCAATCTATTTAACTATTCAGAAGGGTTTTAGATGTACATCCCACTTAGTTTTGTCTACAACCATTTATGTGTCAGAATTAAGGCACACCTTTATTTTGCCCTATCATAGGTCGCCTTCCTTTCAAAATGGGTCTCAAGGGAACAACAGAATTTAGACCTGGTGGTTTATCAGCTCTTAAATTCAGGATCCATTTCGCCTCATTCAGTTCTGTCCAATTAGTGATGTCCCCTTTTCTTCTTCCATATGAAGTGCATTCTATAACTTTAAAGTTAAGGTAATGCATTGGAAACTCCATAACATGGTTCGCTAGAGCATTCTTCAGGTCCCTGTTGCGAATATCTCTTAAGTGTCTCTGAACCCTATTTTTTAGAAGTTGATCGGTTTTACCTATGTCATATGCCAGGCATAGCTTACAGGTTGCTATATAGACCACATGTTGAGTTTGCATAGCATTTAAAACGATATTCCAAGCCAGTTATTGGATGCCAAAATAGGTTACTAGTATCTATCACATTGCAAGCTGTGCATTTCCCACATTTGTAAGTTCCTCTGCTATTCAAAACACGTTCGGTTGAAAAGCCGTCTTTTTGACATAATAATCTCTTCAAATTCTTTTTATTTTTAAAAAGTGAACTTTGGTTGTTCCCCCACTATATCAGGTAGTTTATTATCCTGTGTCGATACTGGCCAAAATTTGCAAATAATATCACAGACTTCTGTACAGTTATTGCTAAATGTCAGTATAAATCTGACTTGTTCATTCATTGAATTATGTTTAGCAATTTCCTTTTTATGAGTAATAGTAGGGCCACTGCAAAAAGTTTGACCTTTGTCTTTCCTTAGATTGTTCACTTGCTCAGCATTTAGAGTCATTTCCTTCTTGCTATATCTCCTCTCAGTCAAGTATTCTTGGAGATTTGAGCTTTCATGCTCAAAATCAGAGTCTCTAGTACATAGTCTAGACAGATGAGTCATCTCATTTTCCATAATATTTTTAGTGATATGTCTGGGGTGCATACTACTTTTAAATAGGTAATGGTTTCTCCAGGTGCTTTTCCTGTGTATGGTGGTCTCTAACCCATTGTCCACGTCTAGACTGACTTTCACATCCAGAAAGTCTATACTTTCTCTAGAATATTGCATTGTAAATTTGAGGAAGTTCGTAGTCTGGTTTAAATACTGCTCCCTAGTTAAGTTACTTCCATAAGGAGGAAGACATCATCCACAAAGCGCCCATAATACTTTATATTCCTATGCCATGGATTATTATTGTTAAACATTTTCTCAGTTTTTCATTCAGAGAGAACTAAATTTAAATAACTACTGGTGCAGGGAGTGCCTATAGCTACCCCCCATCGTTGCCAATACAATTCCTTACCATATACGAAAACATTTGTTTCTAAAATTATCACAAGTAGGGTGCAGATTAAGTCTGTTTTTGCTCTTTTATTTGTTTTTGAACTTAATACTTATAGCTTCTGTCCCATAGGAAGTAAATAAATTACAGATATCCATAGTAACTAATATTATATTTGACTGGTTCCTGACGTCTTCCATCATTAAGTTCAGTTTTGGTAGAAAGTCACTTGTGTCTTGGAGTACTTTCGTAGTTTGAACTAGCAAAGTTCTAAGTTTTTTCTCTATGTAAATTGATAGGGGCTCTGTTAGCCATCCTCCTCCTGCCACAATCATGAAATGTTAATGTTGTTGTGGTGGTGAAGTGTGGTTTTACTTGTTCACTGTTTTATATCCTCCTGTTTTCCTAAGAAACTGCACATGGTGGAAAGTGTAAACAACATGGATAATGAGAAAGGATGCTTTGTGCCAAATTTCACATGCAATAACAGCCTCTCAGAACCTATGGGGGATAATGTTAATCCGCTATTAAAACTTATAAATATGTTTTGCAAGGACAAAAAGAAGAAGTAGCACCATACTTAAGTAAAATAGTCAAAGAAAAGATAAGAATTATAAGAGAGTTAAGGAACTGTGACATCCCTTCTCTGAGCTAATGATCAAGGAGCCTCAATTTTCACCAGTGACACAGGTGAGGAATGTTCAGTGAGACAAAAATAGATACTCAGTATTTTCAGATGCAGATCTCTGCACAAAGTGCAATTTCCCTTAAGACCATACAAGGAATGAGAACAGAAGCTGCCATTAAAAAGGAGTAATTAGTAGAGCATATAAAATATTACATGATAATTATAATAATCAACCAAAGGAGGTTAGAAAGGATTGGGAAAAGAGACTGGATAAGCAATTGACAAAGAAACAATGGGAGGATATATTTACGTCTCCCAAATATGCAACAAAATCTAGAAGATTTAGGATTTTTGCTTGGAAATGTTTACATAGATATGTTTATACCTCAAACAGACTTCAGAGAATTTGTCCTCAGGTAGACAGCAAATGTTGGACATGTGACAGGGAAGAAAGAGGTACTTGGGAACATATTTTCTGGGAGTGTGGTGGTCAGGCAGACTTTAAGGATTTCCTGTGGGATACACCGTCAGAGATTCTGGGTGAGCAGATTGGTGTGATGAGGGAGATGTTTTTTTTCTGAGCTATGATAAAGAATCGGAACTGCCTAGACATGGTAAGGCCTTACTGTGTCTAATTATGGTGGCTGCCAAAAAAGTAATTACTAGAAAATAGAAATCAAAATCTAAGCCAACTATATTAGAAGTAGTTAATATAGTAACAGAGATAAACCAACTGGAATTGAGATCTTTAGAAAATGGTAGGAGCAAACTACATAGGAAAAAATGGGAACTGTGGAAGCAATGCATACAGGGAGGAACGAGGTTTAAAAGAAGGCAGGACTTCAATGAGCTATGTAATGTTTGACTGAAAATGATTGGGTAGATTATAAGTGATGTATAACGTTTGCAACTGGCAGTGTGTCAGTATGGCTGGTGATATAAAATGCTTGGAGCTAAGATTGTGTCGGTGTGGTTTGTTTTCATTTCTATAAATGTATGATTGCTTATGCTGTAATTGATGGTGTAATAAATATTTTTCTTGTTTAAAAAAGGGGCAAGAATTGAATAATTTATATAATGTTGCTTAGGATATATAATATATAGCAATATATGTGAAGTATAATGTTTGTTAAAGTTAATTTGTTAATACAGTTTGATTACTTTTGTGTAAATATAAATTTGCCTATGTCACAAGTGATAATTCAATAAAGCTGTTTTAAGAAAAGGAGCACAGAGGGAATGCACACTCCAGTCCTGGGGCTGGGATTTCTCTCCAGGCCCCAAATAAGACTCACCACTGACACAGCTATAGAGGTAACTCCTTAGCCAGGTGTTCCTAGCCAAGTCCTCCAACACTTTCTCTCTCTGGGAAATCAGTACTCTCAATGTCCCTGTTCAAAGTAGCTGACACACAAACACTCTCTTTGAGATTTGATCTTCAGACGGGTTCAGGCGCCTAGGCAGCGAGAAATTTCCCTGCGATACAGTTTTGGCTGGGGACACATGGCTGAAGTGACATTTAGCTGCAGAGAAATATGGCTTGGTTGAACATTGCCATTTGTATAGTTATTCATTTTGCTAGGATTAATTGGGTAATCTGGTAAAGGGGTGTCCAAGGTGGTGCAGCCACAGTGCCACTACATAAATGCAAGTGTTCTCAAAGGTTAAAATATTTTATAAAAGACCAGCCACAATGAAAGATTTAGATATATTTAATAGTAAATAATAATAAAAACATGAGGATACTGAGCATCTATTTACAATAAACACTAGAGTTTCAATTCATAGGAAATATAAAAAAACACAGGTGGAAAGACTCAGACAGATACAGAAAAACAATACTTTTAGATAATCTCACTATATTTTCCTAACTGACTGAAGAATTACTGTTCCATAGTTAAGTTGCTTACTAAAGCAAGGCAAAATGAAGTGGGTCAGTTCCAAAACAGAGCGCTGAGTGTCTCTGTCACATCTCTCACTGGTATCTAAATATAGTTTCAATGCTGGCTACAAAATGACATCATATCTGGTCACCTGGCTCTGTGGTTCCCACACTACCCCCTCACTAGAATCTTGAACCAGGATGTGGCACAGATGTGTCACAATTCACACATAGAGCTTTGCTAATGTTTATTCCAGAATCTGGAGTTTGTAAAACAATTCTAATACTTCCACCTTTCCTGCAGAGACTAACAAGCCATTCTCTGGTACCCCAGGGTAGCAATTAGTTCACCATTTAGGACAATAAGAGCAGGATCCCAGCCCAGACATTGCATCTCTGGCTGCATTCAGACCTGTGAGGTAAAATCTTTATGGCCTAAACCAAGTCATTTGATTTCAAGTGATTTTTCTTAAGGTTAGCTGGACTGAGCTTAACCCCTTCCCTTCCAATGTCCTCTGTTAAAATATGTATACACTTCAACAGTTAACAACAATACAGTCTGATATACATGTATATTTATTTTCTGTCCAGCAGGACCCACTGTTGATACATTTTTGACACAGTCAGTATAATATTCAAATGACATATAATTATTTATAAAACTCCAGCTAGTTATGCTGGCATATGCTACACATTTACTGCCCTACTCTCTCTGGCATAGCTGGCAGTACCTCACGTCATCACAGGAATGGTGAAAGAAATAAAGTTAATACAAAAAAAAATAAATAATGTAGACAGTAAAAAGACATATCTTGAATACTTTTTCTATACGTGAAACTAGAAGGAAGTGTAAGTGGAGCTTAAAAGATTAACGGAAGCAGACAATAAGAGAATGGCAAAAAGGATTACAATGATATATTTGAAAGATGTGTTGAAAGCAGTAAAGGTAGCTGCAGCTGCAGGTTTAGACAGACTTGAATATTTAATATATAAAGATATGCAAGAATGGCAAAAAGAATACTTTTTGGAGGTGGTAAATGTATGGTTTGAGAAAGGGGTAAATTATGAAAAAATATGTATGTGTGCAATAACATTTATATGGGAAAAGGGAGAAAGAACAGACATAAAAATGGAGGCCACAAGTGCTAAACAATGTTGATTATATGATTTTTATGAAAATAGTAGAAAAAAGATTAGTGAGTATGGCTAATAAGTTATTGAATTAAACAATCTTTGGAATAAAAGAAAAAGGAAGTCAAGAACTTTTAATGACAATAAGTGAATTGGTAAATGATGTAATAAATAGGAAAACAGAATTGAAAACATTAATAGGAAATGTACAGAAAGCATTTGATAAGAAACAGTATAAACCATTATAGGAAATCTTGGAAGAATATAACATAAGTAATAAAACAATCATTTTGATATCAATATATAATAAAAACAAAGTGAAACTTGTGGCTAATGGCTGGTTAAGTGAAACAATAGAAATACAAAGTGGTATCAAACAAGGATGTCCAGCAAGTAGTATTTTATCTGCACTGATTATGAACGTGATCGTCAGTAAGATAAATTTACTATTAGAGGAGGCTAGATACTGTAGAATTCTAGTAATGTTCTCTTTTGCAGACAATTTAGTAGAAGTAGTAGTGAAAAATAAGGGATGGATAAGTATAGCTATTAATATGCTTAACAAAGAATTAAGAGCATTAAGTTTGAATATTAATGAGGAAAAGAGTAAAGGACTGGGATTCTCAGGTAAAATAGAAAATATACTATTTAACAAAGAAGAAATAGACATTTTGGAAATATGGTTTGGTACTGAGCATCAGAGAGAGACACAATAGAAAAACATGATTCATAAAATAAGGAATATTTGTATATTTTGGGGGATGTTTAAACTTATGTATAAGAAAAAAGTATATTTAATTAATTCAGTAATATTAGGTAAAATAGCGCATCTAGTGAGTGTACTTTTGATACCACTGGAATAAGAAAAATAATTACTGACTGTGCTATTTAAATTTATATATGGGGATCTAGTTTAAACCCTATTAAAAGAAGATTTTTTATGTTACTAAAAAGGAAGGAAGTTTGGGTTTTAAAAATACAATTGTATATATATACTGTCATTGAATTTATATAAAATATTAATAGGAATAAAGGAAAAAGCTATATTATTAATGTAAATGATGAAAGAAAAAGATAAAGCAATTTGGGAAAAACTTAATTAAAAAGAAGTAGAGGAATTACTTGTACAGAAATGAAAATATATCAAGAAAAAATGTTATTATGGAAGGTTGATTTAAGTAATATAGAAAAGGATAGCAAAGACTGGTATGAAAACCTAATAAGAAAATGTTATTATATTTACCCTTGAAGGCATATGGAGGATAAAAAATAAAAGTGGTAAAAACTAGAATGAAAAGATGTGAAAATATGTGGAATGTACACATTTTCTGCGGAGACTGACAATAAATAAGCTTCCAGTAAAGGCAAACAAGCTACATAAAAGAGTAAAGGATAGAGTCTGTACATATTGAGGGGAATTAGAAACCACACACATGTATTTTGAAATGTAAAACAGTAAATCAATTGTGGGAAGAAGTATGTGACAAAGAATGAATGAAAGGATTGAAAAGTGTTAAAAGTATAAATATGGGTATGAGAGAATATAGTTACTATGAAAACATAAAACAGAATAAGGTGGATATATTAAATGAAAAATAGCTTTGTATAATATGGACTGTCTGGAATGAAAGAATGAAAGAGATAAAATTTAATGGGAAATGGATACTGTCAGAATTTTTGAAGAAGATAAGATTTTGGTTGTGGAAAAAGGAGTGGGGGATTTAAAAGTGTAAAACTGAAAAAATATGTAAGTTACTTGTAAATAATTGTAAATAAGATGTAAAATTTTATATATAATGTATACATTGTTTACTGTGAATTTTAATAAAGGACTCCTACTGTTTTTGTGAATGAGGATGCTGTTTGTTGTTGGACGTCCTGCTTCTGGTTCAGGAACAGAGCTGGCTCAGAGAAGCAGGAAGGAGTATGGCAAGCATTGAGAGTGTGGAGGAGATGGCTGGAAGTGTAGTCAAGCAAGAAATGGCAGAATTATGTGTGAATGTGAAGGAATTTGATCCTCCATAAAAAGAAGTTGTAATAAGCACAGAGCTGTGTGAAGGAGCAGAGAGGCAGTTTAAAAAGGGAAAAAACAAACCAGAAGTAAAGGTGATTGAGCCTTTACAAGATTTGGAGATCTTGTTTTGAGAGGAGTTATTAAAAGAAGAAAGAGAGTCATGGTCAGAATGTATCATTACAACCCTCCAATTGGAAGCGTTGTGGGATATATATTTAAATGACTTAATAAAACAAAATGAACCAGAGAATGAAAAAATATATATCATGGGGAGATTATGGATAGAATAGAAGAAGAAGAGCTGGAAGAAATTAGAAGAAACAAGAAAAAGTATGCAAAGACAGTGAAGGAAAGAGAAAGGAGAAGAGAAGAAGATGGATTTGGGAAGGAAACATTTTTATTAAGGATAAGCAGTAAGGAAGAGAAAGAACTCAAAAATATGACATTTGGAATAATATAATTAACCTTTTGGCATATCATCTAAGAAGGTAAGAGTATATATATATATATATATATATATATATGTGTGTGTGTGTGTGTGTGTGTGTATTAATAAAGATACACTTGTGATATTCTACTTAAGCCAGGCCAGTACATGGAGACATTTTTATAACTTTATAAAGTAAAGAAAAATGGAAATCCATGTAACTCGTATGTTATACAATTATTTAACAGAGAGACAAAAAAGAGAATTTAGTGAAGTTCAGAAATGAAGTTGAGAAAGAGGTATTAAAAGACTATTTAAAGACTGCATATAAAGATGTGATGGACATTACAAAAATGTATAATAATAGAGGTTTCTGGACTGGGTAGTTGGGAATGGGGTGTTATATTGAAAATGGAGAATGAAAAAAGTATACATGTTCCAAGTATGATAAACGCAGAAGGAAATAGAGGAACTATGAAATATTGGAAGCATTTCTTTTGTGGCAAGAATGATCATTTAAATAGCAATTGTGACAAAAGAAAATGCTTTATTTGTTGTAAAGTGGGCCATGAAGCAAAAAAAAAATGTTAAATGAAATGTATAAAATGTCAACAAAGGGGACATTTATGGATGGATTATAATGAAAATACAGAAGATAAAAAGGAAAGGGGTGATAGATATAAGAAAGAACAAGAAAAAGTACAAGAACAAAATTCAGAAATAGACCAATAAAAGGAATAGAAAGAACAAAAAATGTAAGAGGAGAACAGATATGAAGAAAAAAAGTAATACACAAAAGGATAGAACAAGAAAGGGAGGCAAAATTAGTACAGTCAAGTGAAGCAAAAGATACAAACTGGAGTGTCATTAAGGGAAAAACAAATTCTGCTGGGGAAAGGGTAAAAAAATGAAAGTTTAAGAGTGTAGTTATGAGATAAATAAGAAAGGTAAAGAACAGAAGAAAAATTAAACAATATAAGGAAAGAAGCTGAGAGTTTTAGCTATAAATGTGAATAGTATAAAGAATATCAAAAGAAGTCTAGGTATATTTGAATGGTGTTTAACACTTGAAGATATTATTATATTGGAAGATACAATAATTTTAACATAATGGGAGGGGTTACAAGTAGTACAATTAAGGGAAGGTGACATTATTTGGAGTAACATGCTCAGGGTTATGTATATTATGTCAAAAGTCAATAGGAATTTTGGATTAACCTTAGCAATATTGGGTAGAATAGCAGTGATATATGTAAAGTGGAAAAAAAGCATGTTTATAAAATTATTGTGGTTTATGCATGCATCATAGAAAAGAAAGATAAGTTATATTTAAAAAAATCTAGATTATATTAATGTGAACATGGAGATAATATTAGCAGGGTCTTCAATTGTGACTTAAGAAGAAGAAGAAAAGAGGGAGGTAATGTTAAGATATTAGTAGAGATAATTAGAAGTGGAAAATTATATATATGGGATAATAAGCAGTAGACCTATAAAAGGAATAACATAAGAACAGAGATGGATTATTTTATAATCTCAGAAAGTTTGAAAATTATACAAGAAGGTATACAATTGACAGGATTTCCAAATAATTTAGCAATGTGGATAGAGATTCAAGAAAAGGAGGTATATATAAAGATAGGTAAAGGTATTAAAGACTAAATGAAAAATGTTTGAATTAAGAAGTTAGAGAAATTGTTAATCAATTATGGAATGATCATACAGGTATGAGAGTGTTCTGTTGGTGGATAAGTTTTAAAGAAATGGCAAGGTTTAAAAAGAAAAGAAGAGAAACAAAAATATAAAGAACTAAACAATTAAGTGTTTAAATAAGTAGTAAGAAAAAAGAGAATTTTTTTGAAATAGAGAAAATGATATATGAAATTAATCAAGAGAAATTTAAAAAAAATGTTTAAACAGAAGTATTTTGCAAGGGAAAAAAGAAGAGGTCACGCCATATTTTGATAAGATAGTGAAATAAAATAGGGAGGGTATCAGTAGCTTCACACCACAGCCCCCATAGAGGATGTAGACAACTATGCTGAATAATAAGCCAATGCAGTATACAAGCACCTGTACAACTGCATGGACTCAGCCATGCCCAACAGAACTAAAACCTGCTCCTCAAGGAAACACAAACCTGTCTGTTGGACATCCTCTATCAACAGGCTTTACAACAAAAGGAAGAAACTGTTGTCCAAGGGTAAAAAGGAGAAAATTCCAAATTGGAACCCCCCCCCCCAAAGCCTCAACAAGCAAATCAGATCACTAGCGAAAAGCTCCAAAGCCAATTATGAATTGAAACTAGCCTCCAAAACAAAAGGAAACCACAAAGCATTCTTCAGTTACATCAGGAACCTCCATGTCAAAGCCCAGGTTTGTTCTGAATTAGTACTTAATGGTACCACTTACACTGATTCTGTTGACTTAGCCAACCTGCTAACTGATAGATTCAGCACAAACTTCACCCTCTATCCCCCCAAAGGCCCATTCAACATCCCCAATAGTTGTCCCACATCTCACATGTCTGTAGATGAAGTGTTAAAGGCCCTATCCAAGGCAAAGAACATAGCTTCCACAGGACCTGATAGTATCCCAGGCTGTATTCTGTATCATCTCCAGCAAGAATTAGCTTTGCCATTAAGCACCCTATTCAGTCACAGCCTAATTACAGGCTTTATTCCAGTAGAGTGGAGAACTGCCATTGTCATTCTCTTGCACAAAGGTGGTGCCACTACTGACCCGGGAAACTATACCATTAATAGCTTGACAAGTCTGGTCTGTAAAGCCATGGAGTGTATTGTTATGGATCTCATAAACAAGAACAATCTCCAAGCTCTTGATCCCATGCAATTCGGATTCACCAGGGGCAGATATTCACTGTTGACATCTTTGAGACTGTCACCAAGGTCCTGGATGAGGGAAAGTCAGTACATACAGCTTACCTTGACTTGGCCAAGGTCTTTGACACACTCCCCCACTCGGGCATAATCAAAAAGCTAAGTTAACTTGGTGTAAATCCCTATCTCATCAGGTGGGTGGCTAACTGGCTCACTGATAGGACCCACAAGGTCAAAATAGGTGCCATCACCTCCAAGAGCAGACCTGTCACTAGTGGTGTTCCCCAGGAATCTGTCCTGGGACTACTACTGTTTGGCATCTACTTCTCAGAGGTCCAGGCAAAGACAAAGGGCCTGTGGCTGACCAAGTTTGCAGATGACTGTAAGATGGGTGCTGTCATTGACACCCCAAATGATGTTAACATAATGTAAGAGGGTCTCACAGCAACAAATGACTGCTGCCAAAGTCATGACCTTAAGTTAAACACAAAAAAATGTATTATCATACCATTCAGCAAAAACATGGCCCCTGCAGATTAACACATCAGCGGCAACCCCCTTAGAACACAACCTGTGGTGAGAGACCTAGGTAGTTAGGTTGACAACAATCTCATATTCGAACATCATGTAGTGGCAGTGGTCAGAAAAGCCTTTTTACTCGGTTCATCTCATGCGTAAAGGGATTACATCCAGAAAAAAGGAGGTTATTACCTTTCTGTACTCCTCCCTCATTAGGTCTATAATTGAGTATAATGCCCTGTTTGGCATGTACCTCTCCAAACACCTGCACCAACTGCAAAAGCCACAGAAATACCTCACAAAGAGAATCCATGGCTTCCAACACCTCCTATCCAGACAGGCTGAAATCACTATCACTCTACTCGGTATTGTACAGATTGCTCAGAGGTGATCTGTGTCTCACCTACAAGGCAATGTCAGACCCTGCCCTATTAGAGATGCTCCATATCTGTAAGTCTAACTCCTCTCGCGTTACCCACTTGAAAGGCCTAAATCTAATATGCAACATCAACAAAACCTGCCTGAGAGACAGGTTTGTCTCCCAGAGGCTGCCCCATCTCTGAATAGACTTACCATACATGTCAGAGTACCTCATTGACACTCTTCAAGCACAACCTTGATGACTGGATGGGAAACCACAAATTTGTCCTAAGGTTCTATCTTTGTCCCTCATTGACAAGGGCAACAGGTGCTGAATGAGGTTTCTTTTGGGGGGATAAATTTTTGGTTAGGCTATTAAGAGCCTCAGGGCCATTAGCTTAGTAACCTCCTATGACCCTATGATCCTATGAATAATGAGATAAATAAGAAATGAGAAAGTAGAAAACATGTTAAAACACAACAAGAAATAATGGATGTAATAAAAGAATACATAGAAAAGACATCTAGAAACAATAAAACAGAAGAAAAGCAAAAGTGGTTAGTTAAAAAAAATAACTAAAGAGGATAATTAAGGGTTAGAAAAAATAATTGTGGAAAAAATGAATGGTGTGTTAAAGGAAGTAAATATGGAATCAGTCACAGGACTGGATAAGATTGAATATTTTATGTATAAAGATATGAGAGATTAGCAGAAGAAGCATTTTGTGAAAGTCTTAAATGAATGATTATTGAAAGGTGAAGAAGAAAAAGAAACGTGTTAGAGTTATGAAATTTATATGGAAGAAAGAAAAAAGATATAAGAAAATAGAGACTAATAGTACTGAATAATGCAGAATATTAGATATTCATGAAAATAATAGAGAAATGATTAGAAAATAAAGCAAATAAATTACTAGAAGAAACAATATTTGGAAAAAGGGGAAAGGAGGCCAGAATTGTTTTTTTTTACTCATGTAGTTTTTATTTCCAAATAATATTGTTAAAATATCCATGGTATATTATGTATAACACTTTAAACAACTATATATAATATTTACAAACAGCTTGACATCAATAATGAAATCAAATGAATCATAAAGACTGAACAAATGAAACAATATACAGTTGTCAGAGTGAATCTGGTGCTAGTTGCAAAGTATCAATCAATGATAAAACTTTTTTCCAAGGGTTATTTACCAATGACTTAGGGTAAATCTTTTCTTTCATTTTAATTTCCATCAAAGCTGAACTCTTCAGTAAAGTTAAAAAGTCTTCCAAGGTAGACATTGCATTTGAATTACATCTTCTGGTTATACATTTCCTAGAAATTGTTAATATTGTCCATAGTAAATGCAAGTTTGTTTTGTTCAAATGAGGACCTTTGTTTACATTTAATATAATTAAAGCTTTAGATAAAACAAAGGATTCATTAAATACGGCCTGAAGGAAATTATTAATAGCATTCCAGTAAGGTTTAATGTTAGTACAATCATAAAAAATATGATTCCAGTCAGCTTTAGACACCTGTTTACATCTTCAACATAATCAATTTCTGGAGGAGCTAATTTTATCAATGTTATCTGGTGATAAAAATGCTCTATGTAGAAATTTCCAATTGAAAAATTTTCAATACTGTGAACTAGATGTGTGCTTTACTGATAGCAAAATGTTTGATTTGATTTCTGATGATAGATGTATTGAATGACCTTTAGTGATATGTTGGCAAAAAATAATTTAGGTATCATTTTATAAGTTATTAACTCTTTATATAAGTTTGAAATACTATTCTTCATGTTATGGTTATAATATATAATTCCATAGAAGTAATTTATGTGTTTTGGAGTATCTTTAAAGGAAGAATTATTAATTACCCTACATAAATCCTGGGGATACATTAAGATGCTCTGCAGAGTTAACCAGTCTTGAGATGATAGTTCATAAAGTGTCTTTATCATTAGCATATCTAAAACCTTTAGTTCTTTAATGCATTGTAGCCAACAAATAATGGTCTTGTGTTCCCAAAAAGTAAATATTTCTTTATATATTTTATGAGGATAATTTTTTGTAGTGATAAATGGGATTAAAAGATCAAGCCAAAGTTTAAAATCCATATTTACATTAACAAATTTCCTAAAGGCATTAAAAAGAAAATTAATCAAGTTTAATTTAGTAGATCTTGTTATGTTATACTGCATATTAATACTTAGTAACTACCATAATTTATTAACTTTGTACGATATTGAAAGCATTTTTAATGAAGTAGTTTGTTAGTATAACAGTGTATAACATTTTCCAGTTGTCAGAGTAGTTAGGATTTGTCCACTCCATGACAGTTTTAAATATGAATGCCTTTATATATATGATATCTGGAAAGTTTAGTCCTCCTTGTTCCCACTGCGTAATGTGATGTGTGAAGGCCACTCTATTTCTTTTAGGAAACAATAGAAACTTTAATAAAATTGTATTTATTTCTTTAATGAGATGTCACTCGGGATACAATTACACAGCTAGTGCTACATATAAGATTTTGGGAAGTATAACCATTTTTTATTAACTGTAGTCTATCTTCACAGGTCAAAAATATTTTATTCCCCTTTTCCACAGAAGTTTTAATTATATTAATGATATTACTGTAATTTACTGATATTAACTCATGCAAATCTTTGCATAAAACAATTCCTAGATAACTTAAAGTAAGAACTTGTTTGCATCTGATATGGTTCTTGTTTACTTGTATTTCTTTCTTTTTGTTCAGTAACAAATATTTAGATTTTGACCTATTAAAGTGAAGACCCAAAATCATATATTATTAATACATCTAATTCTTCTATAGCTTCTTTGAATTAGATAATGTGAGCAGTATAGCATCAGCAAATAGCATTATTTTAGAGTTCTATTGATCATACTGACTTGAAACTGTAGTTTTATTGGCCATTTTGGGTCAATTCCAAACTCCTTCATCTTCCTCTCTTAAAACCTGGTTGCCTCATGGTTTTGGCATCTTTTCAGGCTTGTTGGCTGTTGGTGAAGCACCCACCAAGAGGAGAAAATGCTGAGAGAAGAAAGGAGCCACTTTTGAGATTTTAAGTATTTTTCCTCTGTTTATTTGCTAAGTTTTTCTGCATAGCCACCTATTTTGAGCATTTTCTGGCTTGTTAAACTTGATTTCTGCATTAGTAACTGTATTTAGAGCACAACTTAGAGCTGTTTACTGAATTTCCTGTTTGCACTTATTTTTAAAATCTTTTTTTTTTCTCAAAACTTGCATTTTATCTGTCTTTGGCCTAGCACTCTTGTGTGGGGTCATTTACTGATTTCTGCATTAGTAACTGTATTTAGAGCACAACCTAGAGCTGTTTATTGAATTTCCTGTTTGCACTTATTTTTAAAATCGTTTTTTTCTCAAAACTTGCATTTTATCTGTCTTTGGCCTAGCACTCTTGTGTGGGGTCATTTACTGCACTGTTATAACTTGTTGATACTTGTGAACCTCTGCTAACTCTGAAAAAAAAAAAAAAAAAAAATCTTGCGGTTTCCCCACTTTTCTGAGATTTAAAAAAGTTCAGTTACAGGCTTGCTGTTCTTGAACTGTTTGTAAGTTTCTTGGAGGCCATTTTTGGCTTGGGATAAAGGGAAGTCTCTCTGTTGATCAGTGGCAGTGAAAAACATTGAGCAGCCTGCCTGCCCCTGTGGGAGTGGTTACTGACTTGAAACTGTAGTTTTATTGGCCATTTTGGGTCAATTCCAAACTCCTTCATCTTCCTCTCTTAAAACCTGGTTGCCTCGTGGTTTTGGTGTCTTTTCAGGCTTGTTGGCTGTTGGTGAAGCACCCACCAAGAGGAGAAAATGCCGACAGAAGAAAGGAGCCACTTTTGAGATTTTAAGCATTTTTCCTCTGTTTATTTGCTAAGTTTTTCTGCATAGCTGCCTATTTTGAGCATTTTCTGGCTTGTTAAACTTGATTTCTGCATTAGTAACTGTATTTAGAGCACAACCTAGAGCTGTTTACTGAATTTTCTGTTTGCACTTATTTTTAAAATCGTTTTTTTCTCAAAACTTGCATTTTATCTGTCTTTGGCCTAGCACTCTTGTGTGGGGTCATTTACTGCACTGTTATAACTTGTTGATACTTGTGAACCTCTGCTATCTCTGAAAAAACAAAAAACAAAAAAATCTTGCTTTTTTTCCCACTTTTCTGAGCTTTAAAAAAGTTCAGTTACAGGCTTGCTGTTCTTGAACTGTTTGTAAGTTTCTTGGAGGCCATTTTTTGCTTGGGCTAAAGGGAAGTCTCTCTGTTGATCAGTGGCAGTGAAAAACATTGAGCAGCCTGCCTGCCACTGTGGGAGTGGTTACTGACTTGAAACTGTAGTTTTATTGGCCATTTTGGGTCAATTCCAAACTCCTTCATCTTCCTCTCTTAAAACCTGGTTGCCTCGTGGTTTTGGTGTCTTTTCAGGCTTGTTGGCTGTTGGTGAAGCACCCACCAAGAGGAGAAAACGCTGAGAGAAGAAAGGAGCCACTTTTGAGATTTTAAGTATTTTTCCTCTGTTTATTTGCTAAGTTTTTCTGCATAGCCGCCTATTTTGAGCATTTTCTGGCTTGTTAAACTTGATTTCTGCATTAGTAACTGTATTTAGAGCATAACCTAGAGCTGTTTACTGAATTTCCTGTTTGCACTTATTTTTAAAATCATTTTTTCTCAAAACTTGCATTTTATCTGTCTTTGGTCTAGCACTCTTGTGTGGGGACATTTACTGATTTCTGCATTAGAAACTGTATTTAGAGCACAACCTAGAGCTGTTTACTGAATTTCCTGTTTGCATTTATTTTTTAAATCGTTTTTTTCTCAAAACTTGCATTTTATCTGTCTTTGGCCTAACACTCTTGTGTGGGGTCATTTACTGCACTGTTATAACTTGTTGATACTTGTGAACCTCTGCTGCTATCTCTGAAAAAAACAAAAAAACAAAAAATCTTGCTTTTTTCCCACTTTTCTGAGATTTAAAAAAGTTCAGTTACAGACTTGCTGTTCTTGAACTGTTTGTAAGTTTCTTGGAGGCCATTTTTTGCTTGGGTTAATGGGAAGTCTCTCTGTTGATCAGTGACAGTGAAAAACATTGAGCAGCCTGCCTGCCCCTGTGGGAGTGGTTACTGACTTGAAACTGTAGTTTTATTGGCCATTTTGGGTCAATTCCAAACTCCTTCATCTTCCTCTCTTAAAACCCTCTTTTGCGCAGTTTTGCGTGTTTTTGTGCATAGCGCAACAGCGGGCAGCGCCGCCTAATTGGGTTTAAACTATTCCTGTCTCCACAAAGTCTGCTCTTCACTTTTTCCCTTAGAGCTGCTCTATCTCTCAATTTAAACACCATATTCTCATTCTAAGGCCCTTCACTGGTCCAATTAAGTAATCCTACAAGTTAGCACTATTAAAACCACAAGCACTACTTACTCTTATACTCTTTACAATTACCTTGTCCTCTATTGGTCAGTCTTAAATTCAGTTTCCCTATATTACTCTAGCATGTCCAAAGGTCAGTCAATGGTTTCCTCTCCAGTCCAGCTGGTGAATCTGGGAATTTTGAGGCAATGTTACAATTGTCTCATGTACACGGACAACCCTCTCCTCCTCCAAACAGGTTCAAATATATGTGAGAGATGCAACTATTTAGCCAAACTGGAGGCTGAGCTCTCTCATCTCAAAACTGGTGTAACCAGTCAGGAGGAGAAGGTAACCTCACACAACACAATTCCAGTATCACATAGTCCCACCACATCAGCGAACCAAACACATATGTACACAAAAACATACTCGGAGGCTCTAAATAAAAATCTACCTAAGCAACAGAGACCTCCAAAGCAGACATCCAAGCAAACGC
The DNA here is from genome assembly GCF_019279795.1 of Protopterus annectens. NCBI lineage: Eukaryota > Metazoa > Chordata > Ceratodontiformes > Protopteridae > Protopterus > Protopterus annectens. The sequence continues at coordinate 725,440,527 of NC_056743.1, forward strand.
TACCTCAAAACAAAACACGCACAACACATAGCCCACAAAGTCAGTGTGCCAAGCAGCCACAGCCCTTAAGGCTGAATAACACACCTGATACTCTTGTAATAGGTGACTCTATTGTCAGACACACTGACATCCCGCTCACCAGGCTGAATAAAGAGAAGGTCACGGTGAGCTGCCTGTCGGGTGCTAGGATCCGCCACATAATGCAAGCACTCAGGTCACTCCAAAGCAAAACAAATATGACTCAGTCATTGTACATGCTGGTGTGAATGACCTGAGACGTACCTCCCTGGACTACATGAAAAGAGACATAGAGGAGCTCTCTGATCATGTAGCCCAGGCTGGTATGACCCTGACCTTGAGCAGCATCTTACCCTCACCTAGAATGATGCCACAGTACAAAGACAAAATGATCAATTTTAACAATTGGCTAAAATTTTGGTGTCATTCAAAGGGGATCCAGTGTCTGTCAGCCTGGGATGACATGCTCGACAAGCCACGTTGCTTCGCTAGGGACGGCTTGCACCTGTCACCACTGGGTTTTTGGATATTGGCTAAGGCTCTTGCCACCCCCATAGTGCCTTTTTTAGGCAAGGCTCAAAAGTCAAACCCACCCCCATAGACAGCACAAGGAACAAGAAACTAAGGGTAATGCTGCTTAATGCCAGAAGTCTTAACCTCAAGATGCACGCACTCGAAGCTCTCCTCAGTATGGAGAACATCGATATCTGTGCAGTGACAGAAACCTGGTTCAAGGCTCCAGAGAGCACCCCAGCACTACCAGGCTATACCTCATATCATGCTTTTCGGCCCCAAAACCCGGACCGAACCACAAAAGGAGGGGGAGTTTCCATATTTATCAAGGATATCCACACCTCCAGGTTAGTGGCATTGCACGAAGTATCGGAGACCATCCATGTGCAAATAACAGTGGACAAGACTGCTTTTCAGTTTATAGCATCCTACAGACCACCCTCTCAAAGTCAGGAATCCCACTCGGCTTTCCTGAAAACATTGGAGAACATGAAGATCTCTCCAAACACCATTATATTGGGTGACTTCAACTACCCAAACATTGACTGGGAGCACTACTGAAGCCCCAGCACCTTAGCCCAAAGGTTCCTGGAAATTATAAACTCAAATGCTATGGAACAACTAGTCACCACTCCCACAAGAGGGGACAACATACTAGACCTGATCATTACCAACATGGGGACTCTGTGCTCCACACCAGAAGTATATCCCTCATTGGTAAGATCAGACCATAAATTAATTTCACTGGATGTCCACATCCCGACCCCACCCCAGCCCAGAAAACCACAGTGAAAAACTTCTCAAAGTGAACTTCTCACTTCTCAAAACCGAAGTGGAATCCTTCAAGGCCCCAGGGCCAGTGGAAACTACAGCCCAAACTGCAGAATCCTATATAAACGCATTCTACGGACATCTCCAGGAATGCATGGATCACGCTATCCCAAACAAAACCAAGACCCAATCATCCAAAGGCAGGCATCCAGTCTGGTGGACCCCTGCCATAAATAAACTGTACAACAGAAGGAGGAAGCTACTACATGATAGAGCAAAATCCCTAATAGGGAAGGCATCTCTGATCAGTACTAGCAAAAAATTACGATCCCTCATAAAATCCTCCAAGGCCAGCTTCGAGACAAAAATTGCACAGGACACCAAAGACAATCATAAGGCTTTTTTCAGTTATGTTAGGAACCTGGGATGCAACTCCCAGACTTGTTCTGAGTTGATTCTAAACGACAAAAATACACTGAACCCACAGACATCGCCAATATCCTGGCAGACAGGTTCAGTGCAAACTTCCCCCCCCCCCTCCCCCCCCAAAAGAGCAAGTATCTATCCGGTAGAGGGCTGCCTCCCATACATCTCTGATGCTCAGGTGAAGGCTGCCCTCTCCAAAGCAAAAAACACTGCTTCCATGGGACCAGATGGTGTCCCAGGTTGAGTCCTACATGAACTCCAAGAGGAACTAATCCCTCAAATAAAACAGCTATACAATCTCAGCCTCACTACAGGATATGTGCCCACAGAATGCCGTACAGCAACAGTGGTCCCACTCCACAAAGGTGGAGCCTCTACGGACCCTGGAAACTATTGCCCCATAAGCCTGACTAGCTTAGTCTGCAAGGCTATGGAGAGGATCATCATGGAGCTCATAAACAAAGACATTGGGGACCTACAGACACTAGATCCTACCCAGTTCGGCTTTGTCAAGGGCAGATCCTGCCTTTTGAACCTGGTTGACTTCTTTGAAACAGTCACCAAAGCCATAGATGAAGGGAAGGTAGTCCACACAGCCTATCTGGACCTTGCAAAGGCATTTGACACATTACCCCACTCGGGCATCATAGATAAGCTATCCAGCTTAAATATAAACCCCTATGTCACAAGATGGGTTGCAAACTGGCTCAAAGACAGAACCCACAGAGTGAGAGTTGCTGGAGCCATGTCAGACTCGAAACCGGTCACAAGTGGCATCCCACAGGGTTCTGTCCTGGGACCACTCTTGTTCAGTATATACTTTTCCGAGGTAAAGGCAAATGTGGGAGGACTATGGCTCACCAAGTTCGCAGACGACTGCAAACTGGGTGCCATAATCGACTCTCCAGCTGACACAAACATCCTTCAAAAAGGTCTCACAGAGACAGATAACTGGTGCCAGCACCATGGTTTAAAGCTAAATGCCAAAAAATGTATAGTCATACCCTTTGGCAAAAACAATGTGCCCACAAATTACCACATAGGCGGAAACCCATTAAGTACAGAGAAAGTTATTAGGGACCTGGGGACCCAAGTTGATAGCAATCTCTCCTTTGAAAACCACATTGCCAAAGTGGTTAGAAAGACCTTCTACATAGCCCACCTCATCACGAAGGGTTTCACATCTAGATCAAGAGAGGTAATTGTGCCCCTTTATTCATCCCTCATCAGGCCCATCATAGAATACAATGCTCCTTTTGGGATGTACCTTACCCGACACCTGCAGCAATTAGAAAGACCCCAAAAGTATCTCACCAAGAGGATCAAGGATCTCAAACAGATGCCATATGCTGCTCGGTTAAAAAAACTCCAGCTCTACTCAGTTGCATACCGCCTATTTCGAGGCGATCTATGCCTGACATACAAAGCTATGTCAAATCCAGAATTAATGGACATGCTCCACCTCAGTAAATGTAAATCCCTTAGAGCCACACACTCGAGGAACTTGAACCTCAGCACAGAAATAAATAGAACTTGCTGGAGGGACAGGTTCATAACCCAGAGGCTCCCTTTGCTCTGGAATAGAATTCCAGTTCATGTGAGGCAGAACACCTCACTGAATCTCTTCAAGAAGAATCTCAGTAGGTGGATGGGGGATCGTAGGTTTGTCCCAGGGATTACTCCAGTGTCACTATTTGACAGAGGCACAGTAAACTAAACCTTAAAAATGGCACAGTATACTCAAATCAAGGGGTGGCGTAAGCCATACAGAATCGGGCTAGGCTTATAATTGCCCCAGGGCAGATAGCCTAGTATGAACCTATGAACCTATATATATCCAAACCTCTTATTTCTGAACTGAAACATAGTAAAACTGCAAGAATTTCAATAGCCAATGCAAACAAAATAGATGACAAGGGGCAACATTGTTTAGTGCCTTTAGTTAAAGAAACAGATTCAGAGGTTAAAGAACTTAATTTGACATAAGCTAAATTATTTTTATATATATTCTTTATGAGAGGGACAAAGGAGGGGGGTCAAATAAAACTAAACTTTTAAATAAATATTCCCAAGCTAAGGAATCAAAAGCCTTCTCTATGACTAATCAAACTATCACTTCTTGATTTTTTCAGTTTAAGTAATCAATAAGAGTAAGTAACCTTTTGATATTGTCATGAGTATGTCTATTGTGTATAAAATGAATTTGATCACTGTTAATTATTTTAGATAAAGGACTTTTCATTCTATTAGCTAGAATTGATATAAATATCTTATAATCATTGCTTAATAAGAATACTGGTCTATATGAGGAAGAAAGGTCAGGGTCTTTATTTTCTTTTAGAATTGGAATAATTAAAGAGTATCTCCAAGAAGGAGGTATTATTGCTTGTGATTGGACTTCTAGTAATGGAGGCCCAGAATTATTGATAATAATGAGAGAAATTGTAGATGATGTAATAAACAATAAGTATGAAGTTAAAATGATGGCTAGCAAATTGAGTAAAACATATAATAGGATATAACATTAAACTTAATGGGCTGTACTGAAAGATTATAAGTGATAAAATAATAAAAATATCTGTTTCAATGTATGCAAATAATAAAATGAAAATACTGGTGAATGGACAGGTAAGTCAAGAAATAGCTATAAGAAGTGGTATAAGGCAGGTATGTTCAGCAAGTAGTATTTTATTTGCATTGATTATGAATGCAGTGGTTAGTAAGATAAATAAAGCCTTAAATGTAGCAGGACAGAGGCCTAGTGAAGGAACTCAACTACCAGTGATGTTTACCTTTACAGATGATATACTTTTAATGATTAAAGATAAAAAATGGATGGAAGAAAGATTAGGCAGCTTAATGTTTAAAGGCAATTGGTATGTGCATAAATAAGGATGAAAGTATAGGCATAGGAGCAATAGATAAAATAGAAAGTATTCAGTTTAATAGAGAAGTAATAGATATATTAGGTATAAATTTTGGAACTGACTTGCATAAAATGCAGCAATGGGATAATATAATACAAAAAGTAAGGAATATATGTTTGCATTGGAGGATATATAAGTTAATATTAGAAAAAGTGTATTTAATCAATTCTATCTTATTAGGAAAAATTGCATATTTAGCAAGGGTCTATATTAAATTGTCGACAGCTCAAAATGTCGACTGTGAAATGTTCGACACCAAAATGTCAAATTACGACAATAGCGAATGGCCATATACCCAATTTCTTTCCACAGGAAAGAAATCAGTTGGCCGTTCTCTGACACCTGCCCTTTCCCTGAGTGCAGTGCAGTCTCAGAGTTAGAATATTTAGTTGGGGGGTGTGGGGGGCACAGCCCCTACGTTGGGGTGTGTGGAGGGCGAAGCCCCCACTTAAATATGGTAGTTTATGTGTGCCATTGTTGCTTGGCCAACCAATTTCTTTCTGTTGGAAAGAAATAGGGTATATGACCTTTTCGCTTTTTTCGTAGTTCAACATTTTGGTGTCAAACATTTCAGAGACGACATTGTGAGCTGTCGACATTTTAATATAGACCCTCTATCAAGCATATTTATGGTACCTGCAAATTATAAGAAAGAAATATCAACTGTGTTTTCATTTATATTGGGATCAAAATTAAACCCAGTGAAAAGAGGAGTGTTATATGTCAAGGAAAAGGAAGGAGGGTTAGGTTAAGTTAATCCTGTTGTTCATGCAGCATCACTGAATTTATATAAAGTGTTGACATGGTTAGAAGATAACAGATCTTTGATAACTGTAATAATGAAAGAAAAGTATAAGGAAATATGGGAAAGTTTGAGCACACTGAAAGGATGGAATGGATTTTTGAATGAGGAAATGAAAGACTATCATAACAAAAATTTGTTATGGAAAATAAATGTAAATAATATAAGAAAATAGGAATGAATGATACTTAAATATAATCAATAAATATTATCGTATTTATCAATTGAAACAACTGGAAAATTAAAAATGAAAAGTCATAAAAGCGAGATTTGGGTGGTGTAAAATATTATGAATGCAGAGATTTTTTTGTAGAGATTAAAAATAAAGAAGTTACTAGCGAAAGCTAAATTGCCATATAAAAAATACAATAATGAATATGCAATTAACTTGTAAATCGGTAAAGGAATTGTGGGGAAAATTATGCAAAAATAAGATTGTGGAAGACATTAAAGGAATAAAATATATAAATATGAATATGTTAGAATATGGATATTATGGTAATGAAGGACAAAAAGAACCTCAGAAATTGATAAAACAATGCTTTATATTATATGGACTATATGGAATGAAAGATTAAATGAGATAAAATTTAATGAAAAATTGATATTATTGGAAATATTGAAGAAGATACAATTTTGGTTGTGGAAAAAGGGTTAACGAAAAATAATGTAAATTATAAAAAGGATTAGACTGTATTAAAATGTAAGTAAATAGTAAAGTGTAACTGTTAAAAATGTATATAATTGTAAATAATGTATAATGTGTAAATGTTGTAAATAATCTAACTATGGTATGGTGTTTAACAAAGAAAAAGTTAAAAAAAAAAAAAAAAAAAAAAAAACAGCTGGACAAACAGCAAATCCAAGTGGTATCAAGCAGATAAAAATCAATAAATGTAAAAACTACAAAGGAAACACATCAAGACCAGTAAACACAAAAATATTATATATCACAAGTAAAACTTTCCCCAAGGAGGCTTCTTCAGGCAAATCTAAAAATCAGTTAAAAATTCTCATTTAAATACTATCTTTAAGTCACATGTTTCTGAAATCAAGTGATACATTTAAAATATAAAAAGTCTTAAAGCACTAATAAAAGCTTATTTAACATTTAATATACTAATCATGCTTATTTATACTTTAAAAATATAATTTATACTAAAAATACTTGAACAGTATTTTTTTAAATCTGGCCATCTAAAACAGTAATTATACTTCCTTTTTTAATTCTCTCAGAAGAGGTTTTATTTATTTATTTATTTATTTATTTAAGTTTGATGACTGGGGAAGTCCACTGGGCCAAGAAGAGCCCATTTTCAGTGGAGGCCCGCGGAGAAAAGCTCCGCAATAATTCCAAGTTACATTTCACATGTTACAAAAGAACACAGCTCAAACAGCTAATTAAACATTTTCAGATAAGCTCCATGAAATTTGCAATTGGCTTGTCACAATGTTACAAAAATGAAAGACATAATGCAATACAGAAATTTCAACATTTACATAAAGTGAATATTTTTCTTATAAACACAATTGTATGTTTAACATTTCAAAATATATAGTTACTTGCCATTAGTAGGTTAGGAAAATATTATGCAAGGAGAGTTTAATAGTATATTTGAGACTGGAGAGTATAGTACAATAGATATTATAGAGAAAATTAGTTTGTGGTAGGGGAGGGATTGTTTTGGGTGGGATGAAGTAATAGTACAGGTAGTTGGATGAGTCACTGCAAGGTGGAATGAGGGAGCGTTTAAGTTGAAGCGTGGCAAGGGCATTTCCACTTGTATGGTTAGGTAGGTTGCGTAGGTGTATGGGGAGAGAGTTCCACTGTTTAGCTAAGGAGTGGAACAGCACTAGATGGCCAGGAGGTCATGCAGGTTTGTGGACCTGAAGAAGATTTTGTTTTTTGGATCTGAGTGAGCGGTCGGGAATGTAAGGTTTTAAGGAAGTAGCAAGAGCTGGGCAGCTGGCAGGTTTAAAGATGAGCTAGTGGGCAATGGTGAGTTGTAGGTAACTGAGGTAGTTGGGTAGTTCAAGCCAGTTGAGGGTGAGGAGGGTCTGGCAGTGGTGGGATGAGTTTTTTTAATTGGTTGCAAATTTGGAGATCGTGTGGTAGCAGGATTCAAGTTTGGACCGAAGGCCAAGATGGAGATTGGTGAAAAGAGGGGCACCATACATAAGGGAGGGAAGTAGGAAGGTGGATGCAAGAGTATGATGGGTAGCGGGGCTTAGGAAGTGGTTGTGCCTATAGAGGAGACCTAACTTTTGGTGGATTTTCTTGATTGCAGAGCAGATGTGGGTGTCAAATTTTAGTTCTTCATCAATAATGATGCCAAGAAGCTTGGTGTTGGGAACGATTTCAAGGAGGGTGTTGTTTTGGCTCTGTATGGTGAATATGGATTTGTCAATGGAGTTTTTGGTAGGGGAGAAAAACATTAGTTTGGTTTTATTTGCATTAAGTGGCAGATGGTTAGACTGCATCCAGGTTTCTGTTTTGGAGAAGGCTAGTTGGGTTTTTGCTAGAAGCTCGGAGGGGGAGAAGGCTGAGCAGATGATTGCTGAGTCATCTGCATATTGGATGATAGATGAGTCTGGGATGGATTGGTGAAAGTTGATTAAAGAGACATAACCATTCAGACCTGGAGAGACATGTGTTTTTAACGTAATATCCAATAGTACTCATCCATCTCTGTACTATGCATATTTCCACTATGTAATGATTCATATAAAACATGCAAAATACAACATTTAAACTCATGATTAGAACATCTGTCAACTTTATGTTTATACAGAACATTAGTAAAGTCCTGTCTTTTTATTTCAGAGATATGATTACCAATCCGTTGTTTAAATTTTATTTGGTTTTGTCGACACAGTAAGCATCAGAATGCTCACACAAAGCTAAATAAACTAAATTTTTAGTATTACAATTACCAGATGCTCTTAACTCAAACTCATGGCTGCTAACAGGATGAATAAAAGTTTTATTAGTATAAAATTATTTATAGTAAGTACATCCACCACATATAAAAGTTCCTTTTCAAGTAGTCTTAAAGGGTATAACTTTGTTGCGCTGTTCTTTATAGCATAATAGTTGCTTCAGGTTAGAACTCTTTCTGAAGCCAAAATTTGGTCCACGTGAACTGATGGAACATAACTCAGGAACATATTGTAAAATATGCCAATATTTATTTATAATTTGTTTAACATGTGATGTAGTCTTATTCTAAGTCAACAAGCATCTGGGTGTGCTTGAAACAGAACAAACTTCCCTAGTATCTGTTAGTCTTTTGGAAAATATAGGTTTTGCAGCCTTGTGCCATTGTTGTTTAATTTGGTTGTATATACATTTTATATTATGAGTGGCATAACCTCCGTTCATAAAGTCCATTGTCATGTCATCCAATTGGGTGTTCAGCATCTCATCTAATGTGTTTAGCTTTGCTACTCATGTCATCTGATTCTGTACATTATTAAATGTAAACTGCGGGTGCATGCTGTTTATGTAAGTATGAATTCCATTTAAATGATTTCTTATATAACATAGGTTCCACAGCAACATCAGTATTTCTAAAAACAGTGACATCAAGAAAATCAATTCTGTCAAAAGCAAAATTCTTTTTAAACTTAATAGAGGGCAGTGTATTTGAAATATGGTAAAGTTCCTCAAAAGAATCAGCATTCACCTGTAATATAAAAACAAATCATCAACAAAGCATCAATAAAATACAACATTATTTCTAAAACTGTTCTCAGGTGATAAAATTACTTTACATTCATATATATATATATATATATATATATATATATATATATATATATATATATGTGTGTGTTTTACCTTTACAAGGTCACAAACCAAATATACGATCAGGAAAATATCCGTCTCACATAGTTGGAAACTGCACTTTCGAATGTTTAAAACAGTGAAAATGCTAATCAACGAATTTAACATTTCGGGAAGGTCAAATGTTTTCGAAACACCTGACATTTCCGGGTGTCTCCAAACACCGTCATGCAGGGAGGCAAGCCCCCTGCACTCCCATGTGGGGAGGCTGCACCCCCCACACCCTCTGCTAATTTGATATACTAACTTTGAGATCGCACTACACTGAGGGAAAGGGTACATGTTCCGATCCCCACTGTAATGTAATCTGCACTCCGAATTGACAAATTCACATGAGTGAATGCACACTGGTATTCGCTCAATTGTGAATTCGGCAATTCAGTGTCGACATTCACAACTTTTGAAATTGTACTTTTACACATCTGCCCTCGCACATGTGTTCTTCAACAATATGAAGGTAAACCACATATATATATATATATATCTTCTTCTTCTTTCAGCTTTTTCCCTGTTAGGAGTCACCACAGCAGATCACCTGTCTGCTCATAATTGGTAGTGGAGTTTTATGGTGTCGAGTTGCCGGCCCGGCGCCCAACCTTCCACGGAAGGCACACAAATGCACACACTCATACCTAGGGCCAATTTAGACTGTCCAATCCACCTACAGCATGTCTTTGGGATGTGGGAGGAAACTGGAGCACCCGGAGGAAACCCACGTGACCACAGGGAGGACATGCACACAGCACAGAAGGCACCCCAGCCGAGGATCGAACCGGAGAATCTCTTGCTGTGAGGCGGCAACACTAACCGCTGCACCACCGTGGCCACCCATATATATATATATATATATATATATATATATATATATATAAATATATACATACATACATATATATATATATATATATATATATATAAAATATATCTATATATATATATATATATATATATATATATATATATATATGTCTGACAATATTAGTGTATGTGTTAGTGACAGGAGTGCCCATCGTTACACCATGAACCTGTTTCAAATGTTGTAAGACATTATTCATCAATGCAAGCATTAAAAGTTGACATACCATATTAATATATGGTTCAGTATATTCTGTAAAATCAAGTAAAAATTTCTTTACGTATCACACACCAACATCTTTGGGTATCACAGTAAATAAAGATTCAATGTCTAAAGTGGCAAAATGACAATCATGTAACTCATTTATCTATGACATTTCATAAAGCTGCAGGAAAAAATCAGTATTGTCTTTAATAGTCATTACAAAAACATGTATCCAAGATTTTCATGCAATTGTGCTGAGTTGGAATGACCTCAGAGTGACAGTATATAAGTAAGGCCATGTGAGGAGCAAAGCATGTCACATGAGGGGGTGCATGTGAGCCTGATTCCTTGAAAAAAATCATAATTTACAAATGCTAAATTCTTCTATAAATTTCTGATGAATTGGAATACATATATTTAGTGATGCTAAATGCAGCAGTTATCAGGTTTCATGCTATATGAGCTATTGTGTTCAGAGCTTATACAATTCAGTCTAACAAAAAGACAAGGGTCCAGGGAAGTAAATAGTGTGGGAAGAAATAGCCAGGGAATTGTTATGGCTAGGCTTGTATAGGCCCTAGAGCTGATAGTCTTGTACCAACCTATGAACCTATGACAACTTATAAGTAGCTACAGAAAGGTGGTGACTATTTTAGAAACATTGCGAATGATTCTAGCATTGTTTAAAAAACAGTGCCTTACCAAAGGCAAATACTAAGCTGAGTTTAGGGGTTCAGCACTGCTTGTGACTGTAGAGCTTAAAAGGAATGTTTAAAGCATGAGAACGGTTTACTATTGTTTATTCGAATGGCAAAACATTTGCCATTCGAAACAACGAATAGTAAACCCGAACACTAACATTCCAACCGGCCACAATGTCAACCCAAATGATCGACACATTTGAGTCGACATTGTGGCCGAAACCATCAAGTGATAGCCGTATAGGAGCTGATGTAAATCAGACTCCTATATGACATATCACGTTTTTGAAGGGGGGCAAGCTCCCCTGCACCCCCCTACTAATATATTCTAACTCCGAGATCGCACTACAGTGGGGATATGGATGAATTTCCAATCCCCACTGTACCGCGATCTCCATGCAGATAGTCAAATACACTTATGCGAATGCACTACTGCATTCACATAGGTGTGTTCGACTATCCCATCCATTTATGTTTTGTGCACGACATTCTGATTTTCGGCAGCAGTGCTGCTGACAGACTGTCGTTCACACAAACCATAGTAAACTCATGAGAACACATACATTTCACATACATTTCATGAGGCAAAATACAGTTTAAAATTGCAAACTAAGATGGGAACTACAGTTTGTTCTCAACAAGATCTGTATGATTCTAAGTCTTTTGGGAAAAATCAAGTGTAGCATTTTGTATCCTACATCTATTATATGAGTTCAGCAAGTCATTTAATCAAACTATGCACTTAGTGTGAATCTAAAAAGGTTCCTGTCAACCAGTGCTCATCCTGCATAACAAATAAATGTTTTTTTCAATAGGTCCCTGTTCAGACATGCATTCATCACCCTGTCCCTCTCTCACCTATGGAACATAATTCCCTTGTATATCAGATCCTGTCCTCCAGAGATGCAATGTTTGAGTCCCGCAGCCTCCATGACTGTACTACCCTGACCAAGTCACTTAACCAGACAGAGCTCCCAGGGTGAGTTTGAAAAAGGGTCCATATAGATCAGTGCTCTACCACAGAAAACAAATACAAATAAAAAATAAAATTAAATAATAATATGTAAAATTCTAGCAACATTCAGATTTTACTTAGATGAATAGATGGGATTCCAGAAGTCCATCCCAAGTGTCACTTGCTACAAACTCCTAACTATTCCAAACTAATCATTATCACATCTCAAATCATTTCTGTTCCTTCCCTGTTACTTTTCCATCTTTTTTACTCTAACTTCTCCCTATGTCCCTTTCCTCTAGGATAATCCAAGATGAAGATATTCTGTTTGTATCTCCCAAATTAACTCTACCTCTTAACATTGTCTTCTGAACTATTAGCTCACATTCAATGATTCTTCTTCTCCATGGTATTGTTGGCTAAGCCTTTAACAGCTGATATATCATAGGCTTAGTAGAAACCTATAAGCTTAGCCATTTCTAAGAGAGAAACTAATAACAGAACAGTCAGTGCATGAAGTATGTATTAAACTGAGTTTCTAGTTTCCATGTAGCTTTTACTTTAATATGAGTATGGTTATAATTTAACTGCATGTCTGTAATTCTGTAAAGGTTGCACACCGATTTATGTTTGCTATGGATTCTGAGAACCACAAACAGCTTTGCAAGCAATATGTGGTGAAACACAGGTATATTGTTTTGAGATGGTTGTTCAGTTTACCAGATTTTTATAAAATATAAATATTCAACTAATTTATGCATTAATTTTTGACTAAATAATATTCCTGTACTGGATCCATCTAATGAAACTTTAATGATTCCTTCCTTGCAGGAAAAAATTAGAGTAAACTGAGTAAATAAACTCTTTGTCGTTTCATCTGTATTTCATCAGCCTTTTCTAGTTTAGCATTTTTTTACATTCACAGTCATAAAGCCATGTGACTTTCATTATGATATGCATTAGCTTTTTCCAGTGATATTTTTTTAACCATCTGCGATCAATTACTGTTCTTCTAGACAGAGTAGTGCCTGCCCCAATGTAAACTACTCAAGACTCAAGTCATAGGAAAGGGTAGTTTAAAGCTAATAACACATAAAAAATAGTGCATGCTTAAATGAGAGTTCTTAGAAATTAACGTTAGACATAATAAAATAAATCCACGTTGTAACAAAAAGGGCACCTTCTAATTCATTGTTATTTAAAATAAGCTGAAACAGCACAGACCACTACTTTCACTGCAGAACTATACTGCCATCTTATATCTTACAAGATTAATTAAAAGTGTGACAGAGTTCTGTAGAGAGACATAAAATGATTATAAGAAAAACATGAGATAAAACTGGTTGCTAAATTATTATTATTATTATTATTATTATTATTATTATTATTAAGTAGAGGAAAACTCATAAGGATTTCTAATAAAGGTTTTTGTAAATACAAAAAAAAAATTAAAACATCATATAAGTTGACTTCAAAAATTCTAGGAAATGAAATGGTGGCCAGATATGAACTAAACACAATTTTTGTATCAGGTACATATATCACACAGTGAGTGGGCATGTTCTAAAGCTGTATTCCCCTGGGTAATGGGCAAATGTTTACTGGTTACAGGAAAGAAGTGTTTGTCATGCTAGTGTGCAGCTTGGCTTGAGCTCTGAGATTCCAGGCATTAGGTTATTGTCTGTGTGCGGGGTGGGGGGGGTTACATTTTAGGAAAGGGTATTTTTATGCCTTATTCGGAAAAGTGGCTGTATGTGTACAGTGTAATAACGATGCATATTTAAATATTTTGAGCTTGCTGTTATTTGAATTATGGTGTGATAATGTGGGGAGGAAGGTAAAGAGCATTTTATTTATTTATTTATTTATATTTATTGACCAAGAGTGTCTGACTCGACATAGGTCCATTTTCAGCGGATGCCCGGGGAGAAAAGCTCCACAGTTAAAATAAACAGACAGTAGTTACATTGGATTACATTGCGATTAACAATTTATATAGCAATTACTTACAACATATTTACAGATGAAGAACATAGTACATCAGTAGACAACTAGAATCTTTATCTGTGAAGTACATAACAGACATTAACAAATGTTAAAATAAGAAGTTCCTGCTGTATAAGTACTAGGCTTATGAGCATCTGAGCTTGCTATAATCAAGGTAGTTAGTGGAGTGGAAAGAAAGGTAATGGTTGGATGGGGTGGGTGATATTAGAATGGGAGTTGCAAGGGCATAGCCAGCATGTTTTAGGTGCGCTTTTAGTAAAGTTTTGAAGTGGGTGAATGATGGTACGGAGGTAATTGTGGGTGGGAGGGAGTTCCATAATTTGGCTATGGTGCAAGAGAATAGTGCTTCACCAGCAGAGTTATTGGCTTTAGTGATCTGCAAGTGATTTTTGTTGATGGATCTTAGTGGTCTGGTGATGCAATTGGGTTGGAGTAGATTCTGGAGGGATGGGACATTTAGTGGATGGTTTACTAGTTTGTGGGTGAGTGAGAGTTGATACCATTGAAGGAGGTGAGGGAGTTCAAGCCAGTCCAGTTCAGCAAGTGAGAGACAGTGGTGACTACGGTAGGATGCCCCTGTGGCAAATTTGGCAATTTTGTTGTAGCAGGTCTCTAGCTTGTTTGGATTGCATTGCCTTAGGTTGGTATATATCGGAGAGGCATAAAGTAGGGTGGAGATAAGGTGGAAATTTGCTATTGAAATCTTTGCTGCTTTGGTGAGAAGATGCTTATTTCTGTATAATGCTCCTAGTTTTTTGTGGACTTTTTTTATGGTCATGGATATGTGAATGTCAAATTTTAGTTTATTGTCTATTTCCACTCCTAGCAATTTGGTGTGTTCAGTTGGGTATATAGTGGTGTTGTCTTTTGCTGTGATGTTAAAGTGAGAGTTGTTTTGAGTATGTTTCGTGGGTTGGAAGATGAGTATTTTAGTTTTGTTTGGGTTGAGTATTAATTGGGCATTGGATAACCAAGTTTCAACAGAGGAAAAGGCTTCCTGTGTGACTTTTTGCAGTTTGGGTAGGGACTGGGCTGAGCAGATGATGGTCGAGTCATCTGCATATTGTATGAGTGTGCCATGTGTGGTGGCAGAGGCTAGATTATTTGTGAAAACAGAGAAGAGTAGAAGTCCAAGGATGGATCCTTGGGGAACCCCTATGGAGACAGGTAGTTATTTATTTGCTTATGCTGAATTTGTTAACCAGGGTAGAGCACTGATCCCAGTGGCCCTATTTCAGTGACAGCCTAGAGATAAACACAATAGATATATGACATTATATACAGAGTTAATGACAAAATGCAATATATACATGTATTATATACAAAGTGAATATCAGAGTTGGTTTATGGGTATAAAGACAATAGATATATTATGTTCTATATACAGCGTGAGTGACTAAAAACAAAATATATTTGTGTATTATATACAAAGTGAATATCAGAGTTGGTTTATGGGTATAAAGACAATTATATAATAGATATAGTAATGTGTCCTCACTATCATCTCTCAAGGAAGCTGTCATTGCAGAGAACGAATTACATAGTCATTCTATAGTTCATTCAGCAGATAATGAATTACCTAGTCATTCTATATTTCATACAGCAGAGGTAGAAAGTAGCTTAGTGTTTAACCAAACTTTTTCTAGTGTTCCTTTGGTCTCTGACTTTAGAAAAAATGTTAGTGCAGTTGAGAATGATTGTCAATGTGGTTTTCTACAGTCAGTGGCAACACCTTCTTGTTCCTATGGATTGTATGAGAATCACAAACTGTTGGCTGCACAGCCTCATTTGTTTCTGTTATTACACTTACTTCAGTGTTTAATCTGTCTAACAAAGTATTATCAGCTGATCACTTAAAAGTGTTAAGCTAAGGTTTTACATTTATACCATCACAGAGAGCTAATTTGTCTAATGTATTACTTGACCTTAGACTTTATATTAGAAAACATAATTTGAAAGTTAGTTTAGGTTGTGAAGATGATCTTGATTCTGTGACTTCTCAAATGTCTAACAACTCAAAAATAGCTAACTACTCTCAACATCAAAATCACAGAAATTATTTGGATGTTACTGTTCTTAAAAAGAAAAGCCTGTACAACCCACCTTTAAATAACACACTTGCTACATTTTTGAAGGTATGTGAGAATGATTTTAGAAAAGCACTTGCTAATAATTCTAATGTTAAATGGTTTAATTTCAATGAAAATGAGAAAAAAGTTCTCTTGGATTTAGCTAATGACAATAATATCAGAATTATGAAAGCCGATAAGGGCACGGGTATTGTTCTGATGCAACATAACAAGTATATTAACAAAATTGCTGACACTATTAACAATGATTAATTTTATGAAAAATTTACTAGTGATGTAGTACGTCATCATTTTGAACAAATAGACCATTTTCTTAGTTTGTTAGCTTATGATCAGAGTATCACTACTAAAGAATTTCAATTTATGCATTCTCCTAACCCTAGTTTGGCCAAACTGTTTGTCATGCCAAAAATACACAAAAAAGTTAATGACCCTCCCTTCAGACTTATTGTTTCAAACAAACACTCCAAAACTGAGAGGATAGCTCAATACATTGATTTTGTACTTAATCCTGTTTTTCAAGGCACACAATTTTACACTAGAGACTCTTGAGATTTTCTCAACTAACTATGTAAAGCTAATATTGATTTTTCTAAAAGTATTCTTCTTACGTTAGATGTGGTAGCACTTTACACTAACATTCTTCATGTAGAAGGGTTGAATTATATCAACACTTTTTATATAAATTTGCAAAGTTTCCCAGGAAGAAGATTGATACCTTGGACACTTTACTGTCTTTAGTGTTATACAACATTTTTTTCCACTTTAACAATGAAATTTATAGACAGGTCAGAGGCATAGCTATGCAGTCCAAGATGACCCCAGCCTTTGCCAACCTAGTCTTAAGTGAGTGGGAACTTGATACTTTAGTTCATTTACCAGGGTTTTATTTAATGAAAATGTACAGGAGGTATATTGATGACATTTTTTTTTATTTGGGAGGGTAGTGAACAACAACTTAGTTTGTTTATTAAGTCACTCACTGAAAGTATTGGATTTTTGGAATTTGTTGTAGCTAGCAAATGACTTTCTGTATCTTTTCTTGACACCTACATTTCAATTAACACGGACACAAGGGTAGCTTCTTCCAATATACACAGAAAACAGATTTTTTGGAATAATTATCTTGATTATAAAAGTCAGCATCCTTTTTTTATGAAACACAATGTTGTAAAAGGGCAATTTATTAGAATTTCAAGACTGTCCAGTGAAGACGCCACTTTTGAAAAGGAATGCAATTTTATGACTGAATTGTTCCTACAGAAGAATTACCCAGCTAACTTAATCAGCTCTATTAGAAGTGAAGTTAAAGCAGCAAGGTACACTAAGTTTGCACCTATTAAGTGTGGCTTTGTCCCTCATAACTACAGAAACTATGCTACCACTGACTGTACTCTTAGTTTTCCCTGCCTATTTGCAGAGATGCTTCTGTCTTAAGAAACATATTAACTGAAAATTGAAAAATTATCCAAAGTGATCTTAACGTTTGCAAACTTTTGAGTACTGATCCTTGTTTTTCCTTTAAACATACCAAGACTTTAAAATCCTATTTTGAAAATAATGATAGCCCATTTTTATTGACTATCACTAATGAAACAGAGAAACCTAAAGGCATGTTTAGATGTGGTAAATGCATTTGCTGCAATTACATTTTCACTGGCAACTCTTACACTTTCTCTCATTGCAGTTTTACAGTAGGGTTTACACATTATTATGACTGTAATAGTTCATTAGTTGTGTACTGTGGCATTTGTACATCATGTTACAGCTTTTACATAGGGAAGACAATTAGGAAACTCAGTGACAGAATTGAAGAACACAACAGTGCAATAAGAAACAAGGACATGACTAATGCCTTGGGGAAGCATAGTGTAAATTGCTATAATTTTGACAATTTTTTTTTTATTTTGGAGAAAGATGATGATTTTCTTCGGAGACTCTGATGGGTTACTGCAGGTGAGAGAATTGAAATGGCAGCTACGCCTTAGAGCTGACTTTTTTCCAGGTCTGAATGACACCCTGAATTTGAAATGTGCTCTTAAGTGGCTTCAGTGACAGTTCCTTTAATACATTCTTACACATTCTCATACACTTTCATTGACAGGACTGTTATACAGGTTGTTCCAGCACTTAATAGTTAATATATTCTGTCAAGTGTGATTTTATTGGCTTGTGTTAATAAGTGGAGTTCTGCTTATTAACTTTTGTTTTACTAAACAGTGACATTCATTGGTGGTTGACACCTTCTTATTATTCATGTTGCATTATTCTATAGTTATATTTTGAATGCATTGCCCTGTTCTTGATTCTGATGAAGTAACGATACAATAAAGGAACGAAAGCTTATCATACAAGGGTGGGGTTTGTCCATTCATTTTATTTTTATTTTTTAAGTAGCAGAAGTTATTTTTATTAATAATTAATTATCTTCTGGTGTTTTTTCAGTCTATGTATAATAGATATATTATGTTCTATATACAGACAGAGTGACTAAAAACACAATATATTCATGCATTATATACAAAGTGGATACCAGAGTTAGTTTATGGGTATAAAGACAATAGATACATTATGTTTTATATACAGAGAGAGTGACTAAGAACACAATATATTCATGCATTATATACAAAGTGGATATTAGAGTTGGTATGCTGAAAGAATCACGATGAAAAGTAGATTCAGAGCACTCTATGTAGAGGGATGTAGAGTAGGAAGAGGTTACATTATATAACCAGCAAGAGAGTAGTTGCGTTTCCTTGAGTCTTTTAATGTGCTTTTAATTCCAATCAGAAAATGGGGAAAGAGGAATAATTTTTAAGAAAAAAGGGAGAGATTCCCATATTGTGAGACCAACAACTGAGAAATCATAATTTGTGCATGAAGTCTAGCTTGGAGAGGACCTGAGTGGTTGTAAAGTTGTATGTTGGTGCATCTCTAAATACCTTAGAGGCTAATGAAGGGAAGGTCTCATTTGTGATAAGTTCATGATAAGTTCAATCAGAAACAGCAAAATGTAATCACCTGTAGGTGCTAAGACATGAAGTAACCACACCAAAAAAAAAAAAATAACAGTGAAGTGATCATCAGAAAAAATGTTACCACAAACCATGCTATAAATCAATTTCATGAAATAATTTGATAGTATACAAAATATAAAATTCAGTTTAAGTGCTTTCATCCTTAAACCTGTTATGGACTTCATCAGATGAGTTTTTACAATATAATAGTGGTTCATGGTGACATTTTCCTGCTGAGCACTTCAGTGGCATTTTATTTTTGTAGAAGTTTAAACAGCTGAAATATGAGTAGAAAGTCAGCATATCATTTCACATGTAGCCAGTTAGCTTTTTCAATGTGTTTCAATGGGGTTATGATATTATCTGTCCAGTGATGATTAAACTGTGGGTGAGGGTTATTTGTACCAGAGGACTATGAAGCTAAATCTGTTCAAGCAGTACATGGATGCCCTTGGGTGTGATAGTTCTGAAGCATAGTAAAGGGATATATGCAGGGATGGTGGAGGTAGCAGTGGCAGTTTGCAATGGGCTAGAGTAAGGGATGGGAAGGTTGCTGAAAGGAAATCAGAGGCAGAAAGTTGAGAAAAAGTGGAATTTATGGAGGAAAGTTTATTCCATTCTGTAAGACACTTAACCTCTTTACCGAAGTTTTGGGGTGCACTCAATTAATGGCTTGTTGATCTGTTCACAGGTTCCAGAATTCTGTATGGCAAGCATATCTGAGAATTGTTTGAAATTGTTAAGAAAAGTTGGGAAGAAGAAAAGACATTTTTTAAAAGCTTGATAAAACGCTAGACAAAGCAAAACAGTTTTGGCAGTGCTGATGATTAAAAAGACACCCACTGTTGAAAAATCACCAAAATTTGTTACTGGAAATGTGTTTCATTTCTTTTAATGTTAAATGCTTTCAGCTTATAAACGTCACAAATACTTCATCAGAACATTTAAAATCACATATGTTAGCACTTAAATACAAGTCAGTAAAAATCATATGACTTAAACAACCAATGAAAAACACAACACTGTTGCCTATGAAAATTCTACCATTGTCTAAAAGCATTTAAAAGTTCTAATACATTTTAATATTCAATATTTTAATATTGTTAGCCCCTAACTTCTGGGACCTTAATGTCAAAAGTCTCTGTACCGCTACTCAGTAGCATAGCAAGGGTAGGGTGAAAAATGCAAGTGCCCCAGGCATTGTCTTGTAGAGGAAACAATGCATGGTAAATAAAAAAATACATATTTTTATATAAATATCTTTTCATCCCCCCCTTTATAGGGGTGATGAAGAAACTACAAAAAAAATGCCCTACATGGATGTAAGAGGTGGCAAGGTACCTCCTGCCCTCTTTCTACGTCATCTTGCATGGGCATCTGCTCATCCTTACATTTTACTTATGGGATGAGCTCCGGCAACACCCCAAAGACTTCTGATGGGGTGGACAGGTGAAGGAGGTGGTGCAGAGAAGACAGTTACAGGGTTTTATCTTTGGCATCTACAGTAAGCAAACTAGCTGCTATTGTTTGTTTTGGCTAATCACTGTGGTGTGCGCTAGTTATTTAATTTAAAAACAAAATTTCTTTCTGAAGCTTGAAGTTGTCAATATGCAGAACTTGCAGTTCATTTTTTTAGTTGTTGGAGATTTGCTGGAGTTATGGAGTTAAAAGTTCAAATTTTGAATGTAGCCTGAGTCAATGGGTAGAATAGTGGATGACATTGGAGCCTGCTGCTTTTTTGCACCTGAGGCCTGGACTCAGGCCTGAAATGTAACTGGAAGAAAGTGACAATTTTATTGGCCAACTGGATAAAGTAAGTGTGTGTAACACAATGAAAATAAGTTTACATACTGTCTCGTCTGACTGTCTAATGGGATAAATGCTAAAAACAGGAACAAATTTTAAATACTGGTCTTATAAACTTAGAAAGTTGCTAGAATAACAAATCTGAAGGATATAAAATCTGAAACTCAAATGTCAGTCATTATTTAGTGACTTCAATCAATAATGGTGGAACAAAGGCCAAAAAAGGGACAGGTTTTAAATCTATCCATCCATCCTCAACCCCTTTTCCCATTTTGCATATGAGGTCGGGGTGTCACTTCCACAGTGACAATCATCATGAGACAAGGTTTACACTGCTGGGTGGCTAGCCCTGCCATGGTAGTTCATTCACACTACTCACTCGTACACACACTCTCACCTATGGCTAAATCCACCTACTGCATGTCTTTGGAATATGGGAGGAAACTAGAGCACCCAGAGGATACCCACATGACCTCAGGGAGGACATGCAGACTCGGCACAGAAGGTACCCCAGTGGAGAATCGAACTGGAGAACCTCTAGCTGTGAGGCAACAATGTTAACCACTGCACCACTACGGCCACCCCACAGGTTTTAAATATTGCTCTTATAAATTATGACAGTTTGTAAGAACTGTTAGAATAACAGTTGTTTGTGTTATTATACATTTTTTGAAGGATAGGAAGTCTGAAACTTAAATGACTGTCATTATGTAGTGACTTCAATCACTAGTGTTTTCTGAGAAAACCACAAATTTTATGAGAAACATATTAAAAATATGAGACAAAAATCTGGATGGTTGAGATGTATGGTGGAATGGGCTAGTAGATGTTTCAAATTAAAATGTAATATAAATTAAATGCATAAATGTAGTTTTGAATTAATGACTTTTTACACAATTGCTTTTTTTGGAGAAACGGGTGGTGAAGAATTGCTCTTAATGTATAATGACAATGATTAGAAAGCAATTTAGAATTATAATACAGACTTCATTACTTCAGGAAAAAATGTATATTAATTCACATTATCTTTTTATATCAATGACTCAAGTTAACACAGTACTAATATTTTAAGTGTCCCTGAATGGTCCCTGTCTGATTACTTCTGGATTTGTTTACCTATAAGTAAAGCCAGACCAAAATCTTTATATCAATTGTTGTGTGGCGGATAGGACTGGGGGTGGAATAGTGGATGCATGTCAGATTAAAATGTAATGCATAAATGCAGTTTAGATTTGCACACAATTATCAAATGACCTTTTCTGGAGAAACAGATAGTAAACTGCACTTAATAAATAAGGACAACAATTATAATTATAATAGACCTCTTTACTTCAGAAAAATGTATATTAATTCACATGCTGTTATTTTGTCAATGACTCAAGTTAACAGGACTAATATTTAAGTCTGTCTGTCTGATTGCTATGTCTGCATTTCTCCCTGACTCTGATCAGAAGTAGTAAGTGATTTGTAAGGAATGTCATAGATGCAGAATTCTGGGGTATCTTCCTTCCTGCCTTTGCTGCCAATACTGGTTAATGTTGTGGCTATATAGGGCAGGCAAGAGCTTTGTTGTCTGCTTTATAGGGGGGGGGGTCTAGATATGAGTTCTTAATTTGCTAAGGCTGTTTTCATCTATTATTACTTGATTATTTCTACTGATTGGAGTTTCAATTAATGCTACACTATTTTATGATGGGTAATGAAGGAAGAATATGAGTTCTCATTTCATCGAGGCTGCTTTTATCTATTAGCATTTTTACTGTTATTTTTATTGATGGGACTTTCAATTAGTGCTAAACTAAGGGGGGGTGAAAAGATATGGACTTTCAATGAATGTTATGTTGTTTAATGGGGGGAGAGAATATGGACTTTAATTGAATACTATGCTGTTTAATGGTGGTAAGAGATATAAGTTCTTAATTCATCAAGGACGTTTCTATCACTTAGTTGATGGACTTTCCATGAGTGCTACATTGTTTTATTAGGGAAGTTTATTTCTTAATTCACCAAGGCTGCTTTTATCTGTTATAATTAATATTATTATTATTATTATTATTCATTGAATGAATGAATGAATTAATGAATAAATAAATAAATGCTATTTCCTTAAGGATTTTCTGAGAATGGTTTGTTTGTAAGATAATTGTATTTAAACGTTCTGTAAAATTTCCTGTATGGACTTGGTCTTGATCGCTGTTATGTTTTTGTGAAAAGTTATCAAGGCATTTTCCCCCACTTAAAAAAAAATTCTATTCAGGTGGGGGGCACCAAATGAGGGTCTCACCCTGGGCTGCAAATAGCCTAGTTAATCCTTCGCCTCTACTCATCTCTATGTGCAACCAATGCACATAGGATCCATCATTAATGTCTTTACAGTAAGAACTGACACACCACTTGGAAGTTCCTTTCTTTCTGTTTTTTGGGAGGCTCACATTTGTGCTTTATAATTTTTTAAGCATCTCCTTTAAATTTCTGAATCCTTTTTTCACAGACCTAGAATTTTCACATACTGTTTTGTAAACATTAATATATCCTTGTAAAATTGTCCAGCTTGCCATTAGTTTGTCATATTCCCGGTGAGTCTATGCAATATTCTAACACAAAGTTGCATTTTCTGTCATCTCTTGCATGAGGCTTGGAAGGTGTTATCTGACTGTCGGGTTGCAGCCCCTCTCAATTAGATCTTTTCATATTCATTGATTCAATATGAAAAAAATATATATGATTTCATAGAATTAATTTGGCAGCAAGGGATATGTCCAAATGATGTGAAGTTTTATTTTACTACCTTTAAATAAGCTACTGATTCAAGCTATGACCCCATGGCATGACATCATACTGTATATGTGTGCAAAACTGGCTAGAATTTGTACAGCTTCTTCTTGACTGAAGAAACTGGATCTAACTAAGCAACATGTTCTTATTTTACTTTCCTGACTGAGCTACTGACTTTGGCAATTCCCCTACACTTCCATGCAGCATTAAAGATTTTGTTTAGCTTATCATCCTTTCCAAAGATTATTCTTTACCCATAAATGACTCCCAGAATTGACCATTAAGCCATTTCTCCCAGCAACTTCATGGATTAATTTGTCCTCAGGGTAGGAGCCCTTTGACCTATTCATTCCCCTGAAGTGAGAGTTAAACAAGCCAGGAGAGTGATGTCATCATCATGTGCTGAGGACTAGGGTTTTACCTTTAAGTCTTGTGACATCTGTGCATGCCCAATGAGCTGTTGGTATGCAAAGGGTTATTGTGAAGCCAGGAGCAGCCTTAGGTCAACTGGAGCCCTAGACAAAAGGGCTCCATGGCGCCCTTCCCACACCACCTGGTGCCCCATCCTGGTCTACCTACATCAAATAAATACTGGAAAAGCGTCCCTGCTAGAGCGGCACCCTAGGCGGCCACATACTTGGCCTATGCATAAGGCCGGCTATGTGTGAAGCACATCTAAACTTGTGCATGTTATGTTATCAAAGCCCCTTCCCCTTGAGATAGTACCCTTGAGAGGTCCTTACTTTTCCATCAGGGATTCCAGCACAAGGAGTCTGTTTGGACACATGCTCCTTCATACTTTCACCAGAAAGACAGAGAGATGGGGGTGAGCAACTATGGCCTCATCAGTCTTTGCCTTCTCATATCTGCTCCTCCAGGTGATTCAGCAGCTAATCAAACTCAAGTCACTTAGACTATAATATGCACTTTAGCTATCTATGCCAGTGGAGTTGGCTTTCTTCAGCGATTATTTAATAAACTGTGGATTTTTTTAACTCATTATTTATCCTCAGACATTTTTAATTGTTTAAATCTGATTTACCATAATCATTGATTATGTATTGGTCATCAGCATTGAAAGGAGTTATGTCCACAATCCAATATTTCTTTATCTTTATTGATTTAAAAATAGCAATTATTTTAGTACTTTTACACTTTCCTGCAGTGGACAAAGCAAACATATGGGGCCAAACACAAACACCCACTTCACTTAAGGTTAGTATGGTACCATCACTCAGCACTATCTGACAATAGGAAGTCTTTCTTTTTTTTTTTTCTTTTTTTTTTACTTAAAGTAAACAATCATCCATTCTAAGTGCACACACTGATCCATTTATATGTTGGAAAGGGTAGCAGTGTTTTCCATTTGGTACAAATGGCCTGCTCATCTTTGTTTGGCAAATGGAAAATGCTACAGCTCTGATGACAAAAGATGGGAAGAGAATAGAATCTTACTGTAAAGCTATGATAAACATCATTAGTGCTTACTTAACGTTGCTTCATAATAATGGCTGCATTCATTTGTGGAGATAACATACTCTGTTCATCTCTTCCAGGTTAACTGTTATACATAACGTGACTGGTATTCCTATTTCTTTTACTTTATCTCTCTTTTGTCTCTGTTTAAATATTCTGTATTAATTTCTTTAACTGACTACCTCTGGCAGGAACATTTTAATTACCTATATGCAAGATAAAGCACTTTCCTTTCAAAGGTAGTGAATATGCATGTCACTTCACAGGATTTCTTCATTTTGGTGTTCATGAAACATTTCTTTTCAATTGGTAATAAATCCTTTTACAGAGAAAAATATGTGATTTTATTGACGGAATGCATACATTATAATAAGGATTGCATCCAAACGAATAAAGCCATATAAAGTGAAGTAACACATAATGAGATAGTCTATTCTATAGTATTACAAACAAATCAGCTGCAAGCTATCTTTATTTTGTCAGAAAGTATGGAATCCCTTTCTCAAAATTTAGAATGATCGATTGTCTGATGCCTGACATAAAACATGCTATTCAAACTATTTGAGATGGTGTGTTTCAGAGTTGTGGCATATGTCATCCTAAATAGTTTTGTGTTGCTAATGCATTATATTGAAACTGAACATGTAAGCTGATATTTCCTACCTAATCAAGTTTACAACTTTTGCCACACTTGAGACAGATTTAATTAATCTATCTATATAAAAAAAAAAATATATATATATATATATATATATATATATATATATGTCTGCATGTCCTACATTCAGTAGTAATAGTTTTTGAGATACATAATCATAGCTATGTTTACAGCAGTGATTTCCAAACAAATTCCATTCATTCCATTCATGTCAGTATAAAGAGGCTCTATGAAAAAACAATAGTAAGGCTGCAGCAGGATTGTAGTTTAATAATATCCAATAAATACTACACACACACACACACACACACACACACACACACACACACACACACACACACACACACACACACACACACACACACACACAAGAAGTTGCAGAAATACACTTCTCATAGGTTTATGCAATCCAAAGGATTAAGTGAATGGAAGTGTGATCTGACAATAGAGACTAGAGCATTACAAGCTTGTTAGATGTGTCCTCACAGAGAATTACAGGCAAGCAAATGTAAGCGAAGAAGATACATTTTTAGGCAACAATATAAATCTCAGCATTAATTTACATATTTTTTGAATATGATTAAAACATTTAACCAAGCCAGCCCTAAATTACTTTATATGGTTAATAAAATTAACCAAACACACATATATAGCTGATATAGCTTTTATCCTCCCCTCACTGAGTATCATAGCATCATATTAGGATATTAGGCTATCGACCCAAAAGGTCTTTTTTAAGCATAGCTTCACTTGCTAGTAAAATTTGGTTGGTGTTGGTTCCCAAATGTTTTTTGGGGGATATATACTTGAGCATTGGTGGCCAAGCATTTACAAGCTTTCTGTCTCTAGTAGAGATAGGTGCCTGACCAGGGTTATATTTACAGTTCTTTTTTTTTTTCAAAAAGCAAGTCAGGAACCAAGCGAATAGCTGCACCTTCTTTGTTACACACTTCTTCTTGTACCTTGGCTAAAAAGCCTTCAAGGAATAATATCATACACTACTGCAGCCTTTTTAAATCCCATCAGTTTTATGTGCAAATGTAATTTTTACAACGTGTTAGTTTTCACTTTCCCTAAGGGAACTATGTCTTTAAGCTTGGGTGGTGACTTTTATTAATTAAATGTTTGGTTAATTAGATACATTTGTATATAAAATTGATGGGATTTAAAAAGTCTGCAGTAGTGTATGATGTTATTCCTTGAAGGCTTTTTAGCCAAGGTACCAGAAGAAGTGTGTAATAAAGAAGGTGCAGCTATTCGCTTGGTTCCTGACTTGTTTTTTTGAAAATGTATGGTGTACGTTGTGCTTTGTGCTGTGTGTACTTAGTTATATTTACAGTTCCCCATCCACTGATCCAAGTTTCATTTGAATAAGTGCAGAGATGAACTCTGCTTCACATTGGAAGGAAGCCTGTTCCAGATATTGGGAATCTCTGTGACGCATACCTATACCTCCAGAATGTCCTATTTACATTTCAGGCAAGGAGTACATGCCTGGATTGGGTGTTCCTGATGCTATTTGTTTTACAGATGTGCAGCAGGTCCATTAGGGCTGGATCAGATGATGTTTTGTAGGCCAGACATAGGTTACCTGTAGGAGCCTGAATATAATGACAAGGCTTTGAGGCAGTATACAAAGGACTTGATTTCCACACCAGGTATTCTTTTTATAAGGAATCTCTGTAGACACTCCAGTTGTTGCATATGCCTATCCAAGTACATACGGAAGGGGGCACTGTACTAAATGACTGGTCTTATGAAAGCAGAGTACAGGGGAACAAAAGCATGACTATATCTAGATACGATACTCCTTCTTATAAGTTGTACAACATAGAATGATTTCCTCACGGCAGAATACACAAATTATGGTAAAATGCTTAATCACTGTCTATGTTGTTTCCAAATCCCTGACTGCAGAGTCTACTCTTAGGGGTGTATTGTCAATGTAGTGGTTTGCTGTGGTGACTGTCTTTCTGAAAGATACTATAATGTAATTTTTGGCATTGAGTTTTAAACCATGACTCTGGAACTATTTATTAATTTGTCAGGCCTTCTTGGAGGATATTTGTCTCTTGGTGGGATTCTGCGACTGCGCCCAACTTGGAATCATCTACAAACTTGTTCAGTCAAAGGCCCTTAACATTACCTTTGACCTCAGAGAAGTAGATGAAACAGGAGCAGGCTCAGCACTGAGCCCTAAAGCACCCCACTTTTGACTGTCCTTTTTGTGAATGTAGACTCCCTATTCTAACTTCTTAGGTACCATCTGTAAGTCAGCTGGCTATCCAGTGGGTGATGTAGAGGTTTATACCTACTTTAGTGAGCTTTTCTAAAACACATGAGTGGGGTATTGTGGCAAATGTCTTAGGCAGGTCAAGGCAGGCAGTGTGCACCATTTTGCCCTCATCCATTGTTTTGGTAACCTTCTCAAAGAATTCCATCATGTTGTGTAGGCAATACCTGCACTTGACAAACCCTTATGGATGTAAGACCTGCACTTGACAAACCCTTACAGATTTAGGTCCAATGTTTGCAGGTTAACTATGTCATCATTTAGGGTTTCCATGATTATTCTCTCCATAGCGTAGCAGGTTAGATAGGTTTATGGGTAAATATTTAGCCCGGTCTATGGATGGCTCACCCTTGTGCAGCAGGATAACAGTTGCAGTCCACCATTTATTTGTCACGAATTATGTTTGGAGGCTGTGGTTAAATAGTGATTCTAGTGGGCCAAATAGTTTTGCTTCATGCTATTAAGAAGGCATCCTAGAGTATTATTGACACCCTTTGATGCAGTGTTCTTGGCCCTAGAGAATGTCTTGAGTATCTGCTCTCTTCTGATAGTTGGGGAAGTTATGGATGTGGGTATTTTCTGAGGTTCATTTGATGGAAAGATGAGAAGTAAAATTGGATCTACATTTGTTGGCCAGGAGGTTTGTGATATCTTCTAGCTCCATATAGATGGTACCATTTACAATTAATCTGGTACATGGCTGTGTATTGCCTTTGAGGTTATGGACATAGCTGAAGAAAGCTTTGTAACTGACTATGGTCTGGGAGGCTTTGGTAAATTTGATTAGCCGCTTGAGTTGTTTGTTTAGGTTAATGAAGGATTTATTTTTACCTTGCTGGACATTGCACCTTCTAATTTTTGCCATGAATTTCTTCCTTTTGTGGTAAAACAAACCTGTTGAGATTCTACCAGGATGGCTTGTTATTTTTCTTTTTTTTTTAGTTAATCCTGCACTTAATGTGGGTAGGTACACTTATCTTTATGCAGCTGTTAATATGATTATACAGGGTTTTTGTGAATGATTCCACATAAGCAGCAGTGTCCTCAAGGTTTGGGGAGGGGGTTGAAACTATGCCAGGGTGTCACTTAGCAGTAAGTTTACCCCAGAATAATTCCTAAAAGTTCCAAAGATAGCTGGTGCCCATAATTTTATCTTTACTTTAAAGGAGACAACTTTATGGTCTGACCTGACCAACAAGAACATTACACCAGGGAGTGTCCTATGTTTGTGACCAGATCAAGTATGTGTGTGCCCCTAGTGGGTGTACAGACTAACTGGTCTAAGGTGTTTATGTTTACAAAGTCCAGGAATCTCTGGGCATGCATGTTAGGGCTCGTGTATGATTCCAAGTTTATATATGGGTAGTTACAGTCACTCACGAGTATGGTGTTGGATTGAATGTGCATTTAAGTGTATGTTTTATGGTTTTCCTGGTTCATAGAGAGGGACATATAGCTTGTAAGGATATGGCATGGGACTTTGTGTAGGACAATTTGAATGTGGAGAAACTGAAGCACATTGCACTGATGGCCCAGGTTTGAGGTGTGTTTGTGATGTAAATAGAGGCATCCTTTGTCCCTTCTTGTGCATTAGTTGGTCTACAAGTGTGGTAGCCATTGTAGCCCTGCACTGCTGTGGTAACTACACAGTCATCTACAACACACACACACACAAATTATGCCCAAAACACAATATTTCCTTTCTGCAGAGTGCAATTTTCCCTCCAGAATGATCCCTCTACTTCCATGTTAAAAATGGCATTTTCTTCTGCTCTGTAGCATTTATATCATAGAAAGAAACTAGAAATGAACAGTTTTGTGGGTAGGGTCAGAGACAATGATATTTTTCATGTATTGCCACTTGTGACTGGCTAAAACTGCCTGATGTTTTCTAAGGTATGAAAGACCATATTCTGGCTGACAAATAGGAAGGAAGGTGGGGAACGAGTGCTCAGACAAAGCATGAAACACAAATTCCACTTTTTAAAACGGTCTATGCTATTTAAGTTATTTACTCTCATATCACCAAGGACTTTTTAAAGAATTTTAAAGACCAATATCAGTGTTGCAAGAAAGCCTTAAAACCACAGGAACAAGTTAATATGCAGTGCTTGAAGAAAAACCAAGAAAGCAGGTAATATAGGTAGACAGATAGGAGTGTTCTTTCTTTATCATCATGTGTGTGTGTGTGTGTGTGTGTGTGTGTGTGTGTGTGTGTGTGTGTGTGTGTGTGTGTGTGTGTGTGTGTGTGTGTGCACACACACACACACACACACACACACACACACACACACACACACGTATATATATTGTTTTTATTTTTTTAACTGTCTCGGGGACTGTTGGTATTATTTTACTGGTGATGACCTATTTCAGATCTTTAATGTCTTTTGCTTTGTGCACTTCATGTAGCAGGAAATACATTTTCATAGTAATGGGTTAAATTTGAATCAGGCTTTTGTCATTAGTATACTTCTACAGAAAGCAAATTTGGGAAAGCAGAAATTTAAAAAAGTGGTCAGTACAGAAAGATATCTGCTGATCTGAATCCAAGTCTACAGAGTTTCTGTCCAGCTTAAACTCTACCTGGATATTACTTTATACATATGCAGTAACAAAATAAACTGCATGGAATGAACGTGAATGATTCATTTGAATATTTTAACTATCATATCTGCTACAGATTTATTTGTTTTAATAGTGAGCCAATCAGAGTTCTGGGTAGAATAGTAGGTTAAAAGTGCTTTACTGCAGTGAGTTTATTTAACTGTTGCTGCTAACTTTGTTAAATTATTTAGACCCTGTCCTCTAGTTCTCCAATGGATTATACATGCTTTCATTAATAACTAACTTATGACTATAATCATAAAGTTATGATTAGGTCTGTCTTCATAACCCCCATCCTTAAATGCCCAAGACTTTGATGTAGAGTAATTCCCAGTTTTTAATAAGTAACTTACTAAGATAAAATTACACACTGATGTTTGCAGGCAGTAAAATGACTTGTAATTCCAAGATCCCTTTTTATATAAGAAGAAAGCACACATGGTCTCCACCCTATAAAAACATAAAAAAAAATAGATAAACCCAAATTCCTGTGATACACTCAGTTAAAAGATTTTTTTTTTTTGGGGGGGGGGGTTACTGTGCTGAGCGCTCTTATAAAGGTATCCTATTTTTTTTAAATGTCACTTTGTTGCTAGTTCCTTTTTAATCAAATATTCTGTCCCAAAGAGCAGCAGTGTGATGTATTTTTAAGTGTGATTTGTTTCATAGTCAAATGCAATTTGAGCACATAAAACAGAGGATGCACTGAACATAAATGTTATGTGCAGTTAGAATTTGTAAGGTTTAACTGAATTTTGCTGTATAGGATTTAAAATAAAAAATGTGAAATAAAAGTTGCAGGTTGAGAGAAGTAGAAGTAATACAAACACATTTATAGTAGACCATTCTATCCCAATTTATCTTAAGTATTGTAAAAACAGGAATTCATTTAAACAGCACTTCATTTTGAAATATTTCTATTCTCATATATGGTGCTGTGCCGAATAAGGATATATTAGGAGTCCTTTATCTTGCATGATAAGCTCTCAATTTAGGGAAATGAGATGAAAAAACAATATTAGCAAACTCCACTAATCCATGTAACAGGACTATAACTTTTCTGTTAGTGTTAAATCCTCTGTGCTTCATGTTCAACTGAAAAATAGCTTGGTAGCTTTAGCAATAAAATTTTCCAGTAAATTATAATGTAAGGGTGGCATTGCAGTCTTCATTTAATTGCATACTGTTTCCTTGAAAGACAATTTTACATTTTTTAATGTGCACTGTCTTCAACATACTTAATGTGATACTGAATCATTTGTTATGTCAAAGCATTTACTGGTATGTTTTGTTTAGACAGAGCACATTAAAGACCTGACCTTGTGTTCACTACATATATTCAGGTAGACTGGATCAGTATGCACCCATCATGAGAAAACCTTTATCCAACACCCCAAGACAAGAATTGTATTTGACCACATGTTATCTATGGTCTTACATCATTCCTTGGATGCTGGTGACATAGGCACCATTGTTAAGAACAATCGGGCCAGGGCTTCTGGTATTTTTCTGGTCCTGATAAATATGGTGCCACACCATCATTCACATACAAGTCATTCAACAATATTGGTACCTCTTGTGAGCAGAGGATGGACACTCCATCTACCTTTGGCCATATGAAGAAAGTGTAGTGCATGTAACCAGTGTCATTCCATCTTTGAGGGACCACATGTGGTTATTCTGAACCATTCCAAGGTTCTTTGCCAAGACAGATATACCAGCAACACCAATGGTATGGTCTATGTGGCCCTTTGTTCTGCATGTCCTGGTTTTTATACTGGAAAAACAGAGAGAAGATTAAATAAAAGAATCTATGAGCATTTACATTTCATCAAAATGGTGATGAGAATGATGGTTTATTTAAACATTCTAGCTCCTGCTAGGATTTTAAAAAGTCTGCTTTTTTGTATTGGAAAAGGTCTGCCAGGATGGGGGAGGGTGATTGGCAAATTACCTTACTCTGTAGGGAATTGCCATGGCAAATCCTTTTAAAATCCGATGATTTACATGGCTTAAATTAATGTGTCTCTTGCTTTGGTTTCAAAGAGATGGTCTGATAGGTTGAAGCATTAACACTTGCTGTCACACCTACTTTTTTTAGCATATTTAAGCTTGTTTTATACGGATGTCTTTTATTCTGATGAAGTTCATGTAGTAGTAATGAAAATGTTAAATCCTTACATTTTGTCAAGTATTTCTTGTGGAGTGTTCCTATTTGTTAAAATGTTTACATAGTTTACTTATTAGGGTTAAAGGTAATCTGTTCTGTAATCCTTTGTCAACTTCTATTGGAAAACAATCACCTTTAGATGGAAAGAAAACTAGGTTAAACTTGGGATGGCTTTGGAGTGTGTTCTTGTTGGGTGATACATATATAGATAATCAATAATGCTGGCCCCGTGCTACATGGTCTTGCCTTCTATGCAGCTATGACTTCTTTGTATTTTATTCACTAAAACCATTCATAAATGAGATGATGTGCATTTTTAATTTTTTGTTATAATGTGAACATTTCTTTCCTGCAATCATAAGGTTACAGAGTTCCACTTGAAAAGTAAAGTCTTTCTGTAGTTATTAATTTTCTGCATTTTTCATACTTGAACAAAACAAAACTCTCAACAAAAGAAATGATCTGACACAATAACTGCTGCTGGAGATAATCAGAATGAGTTGGGTGTTGCTATACTAAATTAACAAGTATGAATACAAAAATTACTGCTGCTGAAACTAATACGCAAGGCAGATTCACTTTCATTACCTTTAGGATCCCTGCACTTGACAATCCTGTTCTTCTCTGCCTATAAGTACCATGCTCAGGGCAAACTGATTTTACCGGTTATTAGCAAGTATTATAAAAAGGTTTATTAAAAACCACATAATCATATCTGCTGATTGAAGTGTCATAATAAATGAAGCTAAAAACAAAACAAACAAAAAAACCTAAAACAACATTATTTAATTCATATGTGTTGAAAGTAACTCTTTATTTTATTTATTTATATGGCTGGTTGCATTATGTTTTTTTTTTTTTTTTAATCCAGGTAACCCTTCATTTCTTTGTTATTGTCATTGTCTAGGACTGATGAGTTTTCAGTTTCTAATTTCCTTTTTCCAGTTCTTGCTAATTATATTATACAACCAAGATACATCACAGATCATTCTAACATCAAAACTATTCATTGATTTAAATGTATTTTGTAATTTTGTTATAAATTCAGACTTATTAGACAATCCAAAAATGCTGAATATCTTAATAAGCAGTTGAATAATTTTGCACTCATGATCTCTTACTGTTAGTCCAACTGAGATATTCTCTGGGCTGCTCTTAAAGCAGAACTAAGTGGTCGATTTGTTTCACATGTAAAATACCATAAGAAATCTAAGAAACAAAATCATTTTTTTTTTTTTATAAAATTATTAGGAAGCTAGCTCATCAGTAAGTATGATCCGTACCCAGAGAAATCTGTTCTTAGCGGAAGTCATGGGCTGAAGCTAGATTAGAAGCAAATTCTCTTGAACTGCCTCAGACTCAGCCCAAATATTTAGCCTCTAATATATAAATTCAAACCCCCTATGCAACCATTTCTGACCTTAAAAACTGACACATCACACATTTTCTTCACCTTTTTCTATCCCTATAACTCTCCTACTAACACAGTCAACATATTTAACTTGAAGCTTAACTTATATTCCGTAAGCCTTCACTTGTTTCCTGCTATTCATCATGCTAAACATGAAAAAGATATTTCAGATATTACCATAAATGTTATTTTGTTCTATTTTTAACATTAAAAAGTCTTCCTTTTACCCCTTAATGTAGTCCCACTGCTCAGTATGTGGCAATCAATGTTACAGTATTCTTCATATTTTGGGGGGTTGTCCTAAGCTGCAGTCCTTTTAAACAGGAAAGCTGAAAGATTAATTTCTGTACAAGTTATAATTTATTTTGGCATTAAGTAACCATGGACTTTGGTTTGGACAAAGCTTTATGCTTATAACCATTGTTATTAATTTAATTTATTTTTTAAAAATACATTGGATTAATTTCCATTAAGTTTCAGGTTTAAGATTTTCTTCATATATCCCTAAATACTTAAATGCTTAAATGCATACATTCTTACCAATAACTTTAGGAAAAATTAACTGACCAGACATCATTATGGAAATTGTATCAAATCATTATGGGGTTATCTTGAAGTTGATTGTGGACAACATCATAATTATTCTTAGTGTACCTAAAGATTATGTTTTTTTTTTTAGAATTCTAATGTTAAATTTTATTATGTCAAGCTTGTATCTTAGCTATTTATCAGTTTTAGAAACCATCTTTTCTGGATGTTTGCAGCGTTAACAAATGGTAATTATTTGAAGTTTCTTTACAACTATTTCCATGTTCTGTGCACATGAAAAATGTTTCTATTTGTTCCATGTGTTTTGGTTATCTTATGACTTTCTAATAAAAAGATATCTTACAAAAAATGTTAAGCAGGAGCCAAAAACATAAAGATCAAGTTGATGTAAGTGCATATGTATGATATAAAAATTTGAGGGAAGATCAAGGAGCAGGGTTTTCCATTTCTGTAAAAACTGCTTACTTTTTATCAATATATGAGAATAGGCAGGTGCTGTTGTTTCTTCTAGACTTCATTTGCCAAAGAAACAGAAATCTAATATAAAAATTGAAAGATGGATAATAATTAATAGCTGCAGCCCTAGTTTTAGACAAATTAAAGTCATTAAATATATCCAGCATGCAAGAAACACTAGCAGGAGGGGTTGTCCTCACAACCAGAGTTCAACCTTATAGACAGATTACAAGAGGGAGACATACTCAAAGCTAAATGGAGTCTCTGTACTGACCCCTTAATTATACAAGTCCCCTCAAATGTTAAAGTATCTAAAACTTCAAAGTACTTGGTTGAATGATTGGTAAGCAACAACCTAACCTATTCGCTCTTCTAGTCAGTTCTACAGAATTATACAAACCAGCTACTATATGTGAATTTGTTCTATTCCCTAGGGTTTACAGATTATCAAATAGTCACCATCATTTCCCTTCCACAAGACAACACCAAATAAGGCAGCTAGAGAAGAAATCCACTATAGGCTGAAAGGAAGCCATCCACTGTTTGTTATAAAACAAGGCTTAGTCATAGACTGCCAGCTAATATTGTTAGTTTTGCAGCAAATGTAAAATATTTCAGTTTAATTACTCAATAGCAGCACCAACAAGTTGATGCAGCAGACAGTCACCATACCCCTCAACCGTACTAAATTCCTCGGTAAATGCCAGTTTTGAGGGCAAAATATAGGGGTGCCATGAATTCCTGAATGGCCCCTTTAATTTCTGAATTTCCCAGGTTTTGTTTTTTTTTTTAGGACGAATGTGTTCCTCATGTCATCAGGTGCAGGGTGCAATGATGTCACTGCCAAACCAAGCCATTCGTTACTACTTAATTTTTTACTTTACCACTCTGCAGGTTTTCTTCTCAAGCAGGTTTTAAGTCTTCTCAGGCACTGGGCTCCTCTAGGTAAGGTAAAAGAAAAGACTGTGAGCTAGTGGCAGGGGATTTGCACTGTTTGCTTAATTCTTGGTACCAGTCTATTTCTCACTGTATTTCCAAGTGTGTGTGCTGTATTGCTCACCAGTTTTGGGGCCGTACCGGTCTTATGTGCTGTTAGAGACTGCTCACTGCATTGATTTTCTCAAGTGTACTATTATGTGCTGTTTTCTCACTTGCTGCATTTTCGAAATGTGTAGGACCAGAAGCATTCCCGCTGCATTATATTGCTTTACTTTCTTAGGTGTTTGTGTATATACATTGCTTTACTTTCTTAGGTGTGTGTGTATATACATTGCTTTACTTTCTTAGGTGTGTGTGTATATACATTACTTTACTTCCTTAGGTGTGTGTGTATACATTGCTTTACTGTCTTAGGTGTGTGCGCGCGTGTGTATACATTGTTTTAGTGTGTGCGCGCGTGTATATACATTGTTTTAGTGTGTGCGCGTGTGTATATACATTGTTTTAGTGTGTGCGCGTGTATATAGTGTGTGTGTGTGTGTGTGTGTGTGTGTGTGTGTGTGTGTGTGTGTGTGTGTGTGTGTGTGTGTGTGTGTGTGTGTGTGTGTGTGTGTGTAAAATGCCCCAGTTAGGTATAACTGGTGGTTAGGGTTACTCAGACTCAAACCCTGTATCTTAGGTACAAGAAGCAGGAGCCTAAATTCTCTACCCATACCACCATTTGTGATTCAAGGAGTTAAGTCCATATTTTTTAACTGTCCAAAGTTTCACAGAATGTCTGAAATATTTGGCTCATACTTTTGGTCTGTTCCTCTTAAAATGTGTGGTTTTCTGGCAAACCAATGAGAACTGAATTCACTAAATAATGATAGCCATCTAAGTTTCACTCTT
This sequence comes from Protopterus annectens, assembly GCF_019279795.1. Classification (NCBI taxonomy): domain Eukaryota; kingdom Metazoa; phylum Chordata; order Ceratodontiformes; family Protopteridae; genus Protopterus; species Protopterus annectens. The sequence continues at coordinate 725,477,692 of NC_056743.1, forward strand.
CCTATCCTTCAGAAAATGCATGGTAACACAAAACATTTTACTCTTGCAACTTTCTAAGATTATACAAGCAATGTTTAAAATGTGTCCCTGGTTTTGGGCCTTTGTCCCTATCCCCACAATAAATTTTGGCTTTTTCCAGATTTCTTTTGCTGCATATTTCTTCAGGGGGAGAGATGTTTAGTGCTGCTGAAGCCAAGTCTGTTTGTGTTGTTAGTAGCACAACAGGTAGTATACTTGCTTTTGATGCAGAAGGCTATGGGTTCTACTCCGACAGTATGTAGATGGGTTGCTGATATTTTACTGTGTTGTATTTTTAAAGGGAGTAGATGCTGCAGTCCTGAGAATGTCTTCTTTGGCAGATATATCTAGTAACTATGAACCTGTTATCAGTTTGCCATCCATTCCCTATTGCAATATTACTAGCTTATTTTTTTTAATGTAACATAGGCAATTTATTCTTCAAGGGCAACAGGCACGTTATTTGTAGATGATTATTTAAAAAAAAAACAGCTAAAGGCCATTTTAGTTTAGGAGCCTAAATGTAAGTGTTTCAAAGGTAATGTTTTGTATGGATAGTTCGGAGATAGATAGCTTAAATACAACTGGTCATCTGACTTCTGGTTCCCATGCAACCCCCACTGCTAAAAACTGCCAAGATTTAGCACATATTTGTCAATAATACACACACATAGAGCTTGCTAAGATCAGTTACAGATTCTGGAAGTCATAAAACAATTTCAAACGTCTACCCTTCCACAGTAGCAATTAGTTTACTGCTAAAGACAATACAGAATGCTTCCTATTGTTTGTTTTCCCAGCCATTTGTCTATGGCTGCAATCAGAACTGTAAGATACAATCTTTATGGCCTAAATTAAGTAATTTAATTTCTTACTATTTCTCAAAGTTAGCTGGAGCTGAGCTTAACCTCTTCTATTCCAGTATTCTCTGTTACAATGTATACATTTATTCAATTACAATATAGTACAGCCTGATATACATGCATATTTCTTTTCTGTCCAGCAGGGCACACTGTTGATACATGTTTAACATGAGCAACTTCAGAAATACATTTTCAACACAAGCATTTATACAAATCGGTTTGATATACAAATGACATGTAATTCTTTACAAAATTCCAGCTAGCTGTGCTGGCATATGTTACACAATCCCCACAGATCTGGAAACTAATCTCCATTCCTTCACTATAAATCAGATACAAACTTCTGCAATAAAAAAAAACACCTATCCAAACTTAAACTTTCTTCCGTCACCATTGACCAACTCCCAAATTAATTTCTTAAACTAGCTGCAGACATCATCTTTTACCCCATATCAATCCTAATCAATCAGACTATAAAAGAAAAATACACCCCCAAACTCTGGAAAGCCTTTTACATAATTCCCCTGTATAAAGGTGGCACCTCCACTGAGTTCACTAATTACAGGTCAATAGCTATTCTCTCACTCATAGCAAAAATAATGGAAAAAATACATACATTCACAACTACTTGACTATCTCATGAAAAACAACCTCTTGTCAACATCCCTACATGTTTTCAACCAAAACATAGTACAACAACAGGTCTAGTTAGTTTTACTAACTCAGTCAACCAGCATAGAAGCAATGGCCTACTTGCCTCATCCATCATTCTCAACATGTCAAAGACCATTGATACAGTTTCACACCAAAATATTATTAATGAGCTAGCTTCCTTAAACTTTTCCCAATCTGCCCTTTCCTGGTTTGCTATCTAACTGACCATCAAGAGGCAGTTAAGTAGCAAAACAAATTTTTAACTCTATTACCTGTATCCATGGGTGTACCTCAAGCTTCAATCCTTGGTCCATTCCTTTTCTCCATTTTTACAAACAAACTCTGTTCAGTCACTCACCATGCAACCATAATCCAATATTCAAATGATTCCTCCCACACATGCTCAGCTCCCTCCCTTCCTGAACTCCTGCAAAAAAAAAAAAAAACAACAATCCTGCCTAAATATTGAACAATTTCTTTCAGACTGTCAGCTTATTCGCAACCCTAACAATACAAAGCTTATGTTCTTCTCCTGTAGCAAAAAAACAGACCATGTCCCCCCTTTACTATCTATTCTTCAAATAATAATTTAATTGAACCAGTAAATCGCACTAAGCTCCTTGGGGTCACAATAGACAACAACCTTAATTTTGACAAACACCTTGTACTTGCAATCAAAAAGGTCCACTTTAAGTTAGGCTCTCTATATAGAATTAAGCCTTTCCTAACTGACACCAGCAGACATTACATATGTAGAGCACACTTACTCTCCACCTTCTTATATGCCTTACCAGTATTTACAAACCTAAGAAAATCTGACTTAAATAAATTGGAGTCCTGCTATAATAAAATAGCCAGATTTGCTGCTAACCTCCCATCTAGGTCACATCACTGTTCAGCACTACACCAGCTTAAATGGCTGAAACTTCCCAATCTACTGTCCGTTAACCAGCAAGCCCTAGTACACTCTACATTACACCACCCAGACAACTGCGCAGTTCTCAGCAATCTAGTTCAACCCCACACCAACTGTAGACCACTAACATCCTCCCAGAAACTCCTACTGAAAGTAAATAAACCCAAGTAATAGCCATGGTGATGCCTTATACTCCAACAAAATATCTAAATCTTGGAATACCATGCCTCAGAATATATTCAACACAACCAACTCAACCAAATTCAAAATACTGCTTAAACAACACCTGGCTATGTGTCTGCACTAAGCCAGGCTAAACTCTCTCCCTTTCTATACTATAATACCTCCATATTTTCCTTTTTCATGTCTCTACTTGTACTGGTTGCCCTCTATATGTATAGCTTTTTTTCTTTTCTGCCTCTGCAAACCTATCTCTGTTAATGTCATATTATAACCCTTTTACCATGGAATAAACAATGTACCATCTTTGTATCACTGTTATTCCTGTATGTAACTAACTTCAAAAATATGCTGCTAAATCTTTACCACTGTAAGAATTATTTTTCTTTTATTTACCAATGTAAAATTGCTATTTTTTTCTTTATTCATTTCATAATTCTGTGGAGCTTTTCTCCCCAGTCCTCCGCTGAAAATGGACCATCAGCCCAGTCAGACTTCCCTGGTAAACTAATGTAAAAAAATAAATTTATGAGACTTTTTTCAGATTAGATCTGAATGGTTATTCACTTTTTTCAGATTAGATCTGAATGGTTATTCACATAGATTTATATCATGTGTTTTGGGAGTATGTATTTCAGTTCACCCACTGGAAAGCAGAAATGCTGTGGTATTATGGATTTGGAATGAAATTATATATTTTTCCTGACTTCTTTATGTTTTTTTTTAATATATTCAGTTGCTTATTCATTATTTGATACTTAAAGACCAAGGCTGAGATTCAGAAAGGTGAACCATGATGGAAAAAACTTAAAATGGCCATTTTCTGTCCTCGTAGTAGTCTGTTCTGATTTCTAAACTGCTTTACTGCTGAGGTTTCCCACTAGTGAGAGTGTCAACACAGATGGTGTTCTCACTGGTAGAGCTGCATGCTAATGTGGCAATCCAGGCCTGTGCTTAATGCTGATTAGCCATGTGTTCATCCCAGAAAATGTCTGTGACTCCCAATTTATGCTACCAAGTGATTCATCTTGATTCAGAGAATCACTTGGCAGTGTAACATTTCACCAGTGATAAAAAAAAAGTGAGCATTGTCAAATACAACAGTCACCTATTCACTTCTATAGAAGCAATCACTCTTCAGATAAGTTCAGTGAAGACTTTGGGGTGGAGGTATTAGTCTCTATGTTTGCAGACGTGTGCACACGTGTATGTAGGGGCATGAATGAAGCCTTGTATGTGTGTGTGTGTGTGTGTGTGTGTGTGTGTGTGTGTGTGTGTGTGTGTGTGTGTGTGTGTGTGTGTGTGTGTGCATTTGTGCATGTGGGTGTTTGTCTGCTGTTTGCCTGGGTGATTACAATGAGGGGATAGGCAGGGAATTCGGAATGTGTGTGTGTGTGTGTGTGTGTGTGTGTGTGTGTGTGTGTGTGTGTGTGTGTGTGTGTGTGTGTGTGTGTGTGTGTGTGTGTGAGTGTTTTATGATGGAGCATTTGTATGAGTGAATACATGAGTGTTTCTGTGACTGTGGCTGTCATGCAGCTTGTTTGTTGATAGGTGTGTATGTGTGTGAGACAGAGAGAGAACATAGGTGTCTGACTGTCTGCGTGGGAGTATGGAGGCATGCCTTTGCTAATATGATGCATGGGCCACTAGGGAGAGTACTACAGCTGTCAGGTCTGACAGTTCTACTGTTAGTTAGAGTGCTATTAACAGACATGCCAATAAGCTGATAATGAGGTATTTCTCATTGCAGCCATTGGTGCCTCTGAATTGCATTTTCCCAGAATTGTGGTAATTGATCTACCTGCAGTAGGTAATTATCACAAATGGTGAGCTTCCTTCTGAGTCACCAGGCTAGTGTACACCATAAGTGTCTTGATTTTGGAACTTTTGTACGAGAAGGTAGATAGGATGCTATGCATAGTAGCTACTAGTTTGCACAATTGTAGTATGTTAGTTATAAGATGGTGAAGTAAGATGTTGTTCGCTGTTGAGAGGTTGTATCTAAGTGGGGAAATAACACATGAAATGCTCACTGAATGATTAGGTTTCCTCTGTAGCATGAAGTTGTCTTCAAAAAGTCTGCATGAGAAGAACAGGAGTATGTACTTCAGTTCACTACCCTGGGAAGCAGGAATGTCATGGTAATTGCTGTCTGTAATTTGTTGAGGACTCCTAGAAGTTTCTGGATCAACAATTTTGGAGAGAGTTTGTTGTTAGCAACAGGGGACTGTATGTTTTGACTGTTTTCAATAAGTGGTATTCTTTCTTCTGCAGTTTCCTTGCCTTAATGATTGTTTCAGAACATGCAGATTTTATATTCTTGGAGGTTAGAAGGGGTATGTTATATTTACCAAATGTTCAGTTATTCCTATAATAACATGGTTGATGTCACTAACAAAAGCTTCAGAGGTGAAGAACAGTAAAGTAAAGAAGAAACCAAGTGGGAACCTAAACCATCCAAGCTGGTTACACGGGAAAAGGGGGTAGCCATGGGTTCAGTTACATTCCCAGGTTTTGGGGTAGACATGTTAAATGTAACCAAATGTGGCATGTACAGTCTCAGTGTCCATTAACATAGGAGGGAACATAGATCTCAGAAAGTGTCAAGACAGACTAGCACTACAACAGTGGCGGGTTGTTTAGTGATAAAATCTGTATTTAACTAGCACAAAAAGTCTATAGTCTGCATTGACAGAAGGAAAGGAGGCCACTAGTGAAAGGAACACGGCCTCAGACATAACCACAGTCAAACTTGCAGTGGTCAGATAGGAGAACTACCTGACTGGGCAGTCCACTCCAGTTGGGGCCTTAGGTGGGAAACATTGTCAGGTACCTTTGGCCAGAGTCTATCTGGACTGGGAAGGGGGTAAAGTAGTAAGCAGGTGGCTGTGTTTGTGGACATTCCTGCTGATGTCCAATAAGGAATGATTTTGATAGTACAGTACTTTGCGGCTATGCCACTGCATGCAGCCAACCCATACAGGAGATAGTACAAGGGAGACCGAGCCAGAGCCCAGACCTCCATCTGCAGCTGGTGAAGTGCTTACTTCAGAGGGGAACTCATCAGTAGCAGTGACCCAGGATCTGAGCCATAGCAGGTAAAATGTATTAAAATGTATTGGGATTCCCTTGGAAGGTGATACTTCTAGAGGGGAACTAAGTGATAGTAGACACCCAGAACTTGAAGCACCACTGGCAGCAGGTACTAGACTTCCTTTGTAAGAAGAAGTTTAAGAATGCTTGCTCAGCTGTCAGACCCTACATTACAGGACATGATGGAAGTAGTCAAAGAGGCTCCAGACACTAATGGACAGAGGAAGTCCATATACTGAAACAAAGGATCAGTGGCGTAACTAGAGTTTGTGCCACACAGGGCTGTCTTTCAGTTTGCCACCCCCCCACAAGATCATGGTCAAATGCCCCCCCCCATACACAGACCTCCCCCCACAGCTATTCCAGTGTCCCATTCTTTGGCTATTTCTTCTCATTTACCACAAACACTGTAATGTGCATACTGTTTTCTGCTTTACTTCTACAATAATTATTTGAATTTAATTTAAAAGTTTTATTTTAAATTTTACAGCACGAACACTGATAAACATTTGCTAAACAAAGCAATACAGTCTCACTATGAGAACACTTAGCATTAAAACTTCTCTGCCTTTGAAACTCACATTCACTGAAACAGCATTGAAACTCACATTCAAAAGAATGCATTTGGCCAGTAGCAGATAAAGTTTACCTTTGGGCTGTTTTCAAATCATAGGCCCTTTGCATACATATTTAAGACCATGCATACATGCATGTGTTCTTTCACTTTTCTGATTGTATTAAATTCTATTTCTTGTATAATACAGCACACTTGTTACAGCGTGTTTTAAATGTATTGTTTTGAACATTTTTTCAGTAAGCAATGAAACAATATGTATGAACCAATAGTGACAAAACTGCCCAATTCAGAACATTTCCATCATAAAAGTCTACTCTGTCATCACAATCCACACATACCTCTTAACCTCCTAGAGCAAGAAATCTGGATAAAGCCATAAATAAAAGTGGGATATAGGGCCAAAAATAAGGACAATTTTAAGTACAGCTCTTACAAACTTAGAAAGTTGATAAAATAATAGGTCTTGCATTAGCACAAATTTTCTGAAAGATACGAAGGCTGTAACTCAAATGTCTGTCATTATTTTCTAACTTCAGTGCTTAATGATTTGCCACTAATTTGCCGGAAAACCACAATGTTATGAATAACAGACCAAAAATATGTGGTAAAAATCTGGATAGTCTGCTAAAATCTATTACACCAATATCAGTAAATACGCACAATCTCTGAAGAAGTAAAAATCATCTAAATAATTCCAAATTAAAGAAATCTGTAACTAATGAAGAGATTGTTGCAAGCAAACAACTTTATATTTTATGGTTTCATCTACAAATAAAGTGCCTGTTGCCCTTGAAGAATAAATTGCCTATGTTACATTAAAAATGATAGCCTGCTAATATTGCAATAGGGAATGGATGACAAACTGACAACAAGTTCATAGTTTCTAGGCATCTCATCAAAAGGAGGACATACTCAGGACTGTAGCAGCCCACCCCCTTAAAGTACAACACAATATTAAGTCATTCAGTATTAATTATGCAAGTCTTAAACTTTTTATGTCATGTAATAGTATTAAAACAGACAGACAACTTAATTAATTTTGAAGGAAAATAGAACTTTTGCAAGCCCTAGAAACCTCCACATTAGGACAACGTACTAACCTCATCAGCAGAAACTGTGCGAGATTTGATTTTAAGTAGTAAATGTCAACAATCATGGGAGATTTGATTTACATACAGGAAATACACAGTAACAGGGAGATATGTAGAGCAACAGCAAGTTAGCCCTGATTGAGCAAGGATTCATCATAAGGGGGAGATATAGATATGCAGATTAAGAGGAGCACAGATCCATTCCAGTGAGTGCACAGCTGTTCCTTCTATAGAGCAAATGTAGGTGTGTATGTGTGTGTGTAATGTCCCATTTAGGAGCACTGTCTAGTTTAAGTGACTTTGCTCAGAGTCAAACCCAGATTTAATTATTGGCAGGCAAGTGCTTTAAACCTCCACACCAAATTGATAAAGTGTTTGGATAGCAAAAGCACTTGTTTTTTTTTTCATTAAAGATTTACCTCTGCATAGTTTCAGATTTCGTTGCATTTTATCTTGAGTACAAATGATTGGAATTACTCACCTCTATAGTTTTTTTTTTTTTTTTTTTTTTTGCTACTGCTAACAGATGGTGACGAACTATAGCAGATGCTACTCCAGGCATCCTATGGTGAGGAATACATGTGTTAACATAAGAAGGTCGGTGATCTGTAAAACTGAACACCAGAGCTTATTGTATAAATTGTATACATTTCTGTTGCATACACAATGCTTGTCATTTCCTTACTAGCACTTATTTACATATCATTATGTGGTTATTTGCAAGCAATGCATAACATATTACTTTTACACGAGTCTCTGAATTGCCCCTTCCTGTGCATTACCACTCACTGTCCTAGTTTATTTAACACAGTATGCTATTTTCTTCTGAATTACCCCATTAACTTTACAGAAAGATGTTGCAGCTTGAATTTTATCATGTGGTAAATAATTGGTGGTAAAGTTCCTAAAATAATGCCTACCGTGTCTATTTTATGTGTCAAATTAATGTAGGTTAACTTAATTCTTTACTTGTTCATTATTGTAAATATATAAAACAATTTGATTCTTTAATTTCCTAGCAATACCAAAATCTGCCTTTGTTTTTATGGTTAGGTCTGAAAGTAGCCATAATAATAACAACAGCAAAAAATTACATTAGGTCTTGTAAATAAGAAAAAAAAGAAATCTTATTTTAGATTTACTTGCTTATAGCTACAAATGTAATTGGATATTTTCCCTAAACACATTTAACATCATTCTGACTATAACAATGTTACCCAGGATGTACTTATTTATGGTCAGTATCAATGTCACCCACAAAGAAACACACACACACATATATATATATATGTGCGTGTGTGTGTATGTGTATAAATATATATATATATATATATATATATATATATATATATATATATATATATACATACATACATATATATCAGTAGATAGATACACACACACACACACTTACATTACCTTCTCTGTTACTGGAACAGCAGTTTTAAATTCCGTGAGTAAGTGCGGAATGACTTTACAAGTTTACGTCTGTGGTAGCGTGCATACGTGCGAAGCACATATGGTTCTCCTTAAAGAAGAAGATGCCACCACTCCACTGTCAAGAAGTTTTTTCTTTTGTTTTTTTTTTTAATTAATTTGTCATTTTCAAGTCTGCTGCCCGGTGCAGACAGCTGCTCTCACCCCCCCCCCCCCACAGCTACGCCACTGCAAAGGATTGCTGTACAGAGAATGGATTTCTTAAGAAGACCTAATGGAAGACATAGCACAGCAGTTGGTTGTGCACAGGGCCTATCAACTGGCACTTCTGTCCATAGCTCAACATATTCTTTTTGCAGGCCATATGAGCATGGCATATTCAGAATTTGTATTAACTAGGGATTTCAAAGGATGTAACAAGGTACTGCAGGATTGTGAGCAATGACAGAAGGTTGCCAAGGTTGGAAACAAAGCCAAGGCTCCTTTAATGTCTTTGTCTGTTATTGAGGAACCATTCAAAGGGTAACTATGGACATTATCGAACCTCTGAATACCCGAAGCTCCACAGGTAAGAAATACATCCTGATAGTGATGGATTATGCCACTGGGTACCCAGATGTGGTGGCTATATGTTCCATTGAAACAGAAAGGGCAGACATTTTTAGCAGGGTGGGGTCTCCTAGAGAAATTCTGACAGATAGTTTTGCCAGGTTTATGTCAAACTCAATGGTACATTTGTTGAAATGATGTTTGGATTAAGTACCTTGAGACTACCCTCTACCATTCAAAGACAAATTTGCCTGGTAGAGAGGTTCAACTCTACACTGAAAATCATGTTGAGGGCATCTGCAGAACAGTTTAAGGGGAAGTGAGACAAGTACCTGCCCCCATCTTCAATTTGCATGCAGGGAGGTACCCCAGAAATCTTAAGGTTTTTCACCCCTTGAGCTACAGTATGGTCACAAAGTAAAAGGATGTCTGGATTTAATTTATGATGTGTGGGAAGGTGAGTGTGATTCCCACAAGGAGTCTTTCATGGAATATGTCCTAAACCTCAGGACTAGGCTTAGGGATCTCATGGGGATGACTCAGGAGCACCTAGCACTTGTACAACAGCAGCAAAAGGTCTAAAATGACAGGATAGGCAGAGACACAAAGAGAAACATGGAGATATGTCTACTGGTAGACCAGAGTGTACCCAGCTGGTGAAGCACCATGTCGATACAACACCTCAGTGACCAATCAAACTGTATCCCTACAGTCTGCCTGAAAGAGTTAAATGTACTATGAAAGAGGAGCTGGGGGTACAAAAGGAGTCCAACAGTGCCTGGGCCTCACTAATGGTATTGATGCTAAAAGAATGGTAGCACCCGGTACTGTGTGAATTACAGAGAAATGAACAGACAGACAGAGTCAGATGCTTACCCCATGCTCAGGACAACTGAAGCCTTAGAGCAGATGGATGGGGCTAAGTGTATGTCTGCTACTGACTTGAACAAAGGTTACTGTTTGGTACTCTTGGCACCTGTAGCTAAGGAGAGATCAGAGTTTCTGACCACATTTGGATTGTATGACTTTACAACAGTGTCTTTTGGTGTGTAAAATGCCCCAGCAACCTTCCAGAGGCTGGTAAATGACATCCAAGTAGGATATTATGCTATTGCTTAGCTAGATGATACTAACATCTACAGATGGTCCTGAGCAAAATGTATATCTTGTTAGGAAAGTGTTGAGCAGACCACAATGGGCAGAGCTGACTATCAAGACTAATAAGTGTCAGATGACTTTGGCCAATGTAGCTTATCTGGGTAACAAAGTTGGTGGAGGAAAGATTAGACCAAAATCTGGCAAAGTTGAAACTATTCAGGCATGACTTATCCCTACTACCAGGAAACAGGTACAGGCATTTCTAGGGACAACTGAGTACTGTCGACAATTTGTTCATAACTATAGTACAATAACTATTCTTCTTAAAGACCTTACCAGGAAGATTAAACCAGATAATGTTGTCAAGACACCAGCTTGTGAGCAGGCATTTAAAAAGCTGAAGGAGATTCTTAATGGACGCCCTGTATTAGATGGCCCTGATTATAGTCAAAAATTAATTGTATAAGTAGATGCTTCTAACTATGGTGTGGGGAGCTGTACACAGCCAGGTTTTCACAGATGGAGAGGAGTATCCTCCTGTGTACTTGAAACACAGACTTCAACTCTGGGAGAAATATTAGACAGATATAGAGAAACAATGACCGGGTGTAATTTGGGCACTGCATAAGCTACAACCTTATCTGTATGGTAAAAAGATCATTGTGGTTATAAACCAGAAGCTTTTAAAATGCCTGTACAGAACAAGTGAACAGAAGAGAAAGCTTCTTAAATGGAAGGTTGGCTTTGCAGTCCTATAACATCACTATCCAATATCACTGTGGTAGTACCAATAGTAATGCAGATGATTATCAAAAAGGGTTATGGACCAAAAGAATGCTTCCTTATTTCAAGTGTCATTTCTTGAGGAATGATTCTCGAAAATTTACTTGAGGTCCTTTGGTGGGAGGAAATGTGAAGTAAAGGGTAATACCAGATTAAAGCAAATGCCTATGAAATGTGCTGATGCTGAGCTGAATGAATCACAATGTGTTCTTTTTTTTCCCATATTTTTTTTTCTGTTCCTCTTACATTTTTATGCAGTGTGTATGAGACACTTATGTATGTCTAAATATCAAAGGACAGGAAATGTGCTGACTCTGTAGAAATGGCAACACTTCTTCTAATTTAACAAACATGGATAAATGTAGTCCAAAAGTGAGGAGTGCACCAGGCTGCAAATAAATCTCACCAAATCTTCCACAGACTGTCCTTTATTAAGACAAACAGGTAAAAAGAGACAGGTAGCGCTTTCGCGTTGGTGTAACGCTTCTTCAGACCTTTAAAGATGTATGAATAATGCATCCCTTTATATACCATAGTACATTGCACCTTAATTGATTAAAGACCACAAGGTGTAATTGATGTAATTAGTGATGCTTACAAATTCAAACAAGTCTGAGTATAAATGTCTTACTAAATTCTACAAAGCTTATGAAAGCACATACAATAGACTTGTGAAAACACACATAAATAAACTCATAAGTTAAAAACACATGTTAAAACATATATTAAAACATATATTAAAACATATATATTAAATACATAATATAAATGTATAAAATTCAGTGGTTCAAGGGTCTACTGGCTAGAAAGGGTTTGAGGGATATCTTATCATTGAGCCCAAAAAATGGGCTTGTAGCCTAAGAATCCATTTGTTCTCTATCCCTTCTGTGTGGCTTTTAATGTTACCTAGCCTATTAGTTCTTGTTAAAGTCTCAAGGACCATGAATTTAAAACAATGTGAAGATCCTTTATCTAAAACATGTCGTGCTAGGGCATTTGTTGTATTCTGTTTATCAATTGCATAGATGTGTTCTCTTATTCGCTCACGTAATGTCCTATTGGTTTTACCAACATAAAAGTGTACATTGTTGGCATTGAGCGAGGTATATAACATCTCTAGTTTTACAACATGCATATCCCTTGAACAAATATTCACGTCCTGTGTGTGGATGTATGAATTTATCAGTTGCAACTATATATTTGCATTGCTTACAAGTTAAACATGCAAAGGTTCCTGTCTTATGTGGAAAAATATTGACCTTGTTAAGGTTTTCATAACATAGTCTCCTATCTAGGGACTTCATGTTTCTATAAGATATAGTTGGTCTAGTATCAACTAAGTCTTTTATTTTCTCATCCATCAAGAGTAATTTCCAATTGTCTCCTATAACCTGCCTTACTTGATTATTGATATTAGTATAAGGAATAATCAGTCTGTTTACTGCTGGGGATTGGTTTTGATGTTCAACCCATCATTATCATCTACTCTCCTTAAAAGCAGTGCCCTTACCTACTCTGTGAATATCCCCATGAATTAGTGCTTCATGTACTTCTGTCTCTTTATAGCCCCTTTCTAAAAATTATTTTTAAGTATAGTCTTCTGTTTATTAAAGGTAGACTCTTGAGTAGTCAATCTAGAGGCCGTAACATTTGGTTCTTGGAATGTTTTTGTGTATATGTTTGGGATGCATGCTGCTGGTGCAGTAAGTTGTTTTTCCAACATGTCTTCCTAAATAACTCTGTGTCTATGCCATTGGTTCCTTTAGTTAGCTTAACATCCAAAAATACAATCTCCAAAACAGAGTAACTGCATTCAAAATTCAAAAAATCAGTAGTGGCATTCAAGTATCTAACAAAGTCTGTTAGTAATGTAACTGATCCCCCCCATACAATACACACATCGTCAACAAATCTACTGTAATGTTTTAAGTGTTGACAGTATAAAGCATGATTAAATGCATAAGTGTCTTCCCATTGTGCCAACACCAACAACAACATGGATAAAAGTTTAGTGGAATGTAATGGCTAATAAAAACTTTAAAAAATACCCAGGATTCAATACATCAAGGAAAACATATGTGTTTTGACCAACCTTAGTGACTGCCATTCTAGTTGTGCCTTATTTCCTTAGCAACAATACATACATGCATACTTATAAATGTTTCAAGCACGAGCAATAATGCCCTTCTAGCTTGCCAATATAACAAAGCAATTGTTCCCATAATACGTATCAGGGGGTTTCTTAAAAACAGCTAAACTACTGCTTGCTTAAATGTAATTTGGTAGTCTATTCCATGCATCAGCTATTCTTTCAGAGAACCGATTAGTGCATTTCTCATTCCTATCGAATTTTCTACTTAGGTTGTCTGATGATTATCTACTACTTTACTTTTATTTTAACTTTGTATTGCATTTTAAATCAACATGAAATATGTTTACAATACAAAACAATCAATTAACAGCAAATAGAACCATATACAAAGTCCACAACACAAAATTTTCATTAAGCAAAGCCATTAAAACTTTTCCAGTAGATCTCTAAGTTTTTACCAAGACAGAAGCTTGTGGGTGGTATTTGAAGTTCTGTTATACATAGTTTGTAATTCCTTGTTACATATAGGCATTGCTAAGCAAATAACCTCAGAAAAAGAGATGATATTTTTACTTTTCTAATTCATTGTGATGACTTTCCTGGCAATAGCCAGAATAGACCAAAGGAGAGGCGCTTCAGTTTTATGTATAGAAACCAGAATTGGAACATTAAATAAAATCAAAGAGTTTGTAATAATACAATTGTCTGATCATAAAGCTTTGACAAAGTTTCTAAATTCTGTCCAGAATAGGATAACCATTTGGCAATCTATAATCATATGAACCCAATTTGCCTCTAGACTTTCATCACACCTCCAACATTTTAAATTTTCTTTCTTAAAAATCAGGGTTATTTTATGTGATGTTAAAAAGCTTTTATGCAAAAACTTCCAAATAAAAATTTGCCAATAAAGTGATGAAGTGGAGTTACTTATAAACTTCAAATATAATTTTTATTAGCTTTGGAAAAAGTTTCATAATTAATTTTTGTTGAATAATCCCAAAAAGATGTATCAAAGCCTGCAAAATTCAGTTCTTAAAATCCTATAGATTATTGATAAATATGACCCACGGTGGTGGTGCTGCGGTAGCGTTGTCACCTCACAATAAGATGCTGTCCGGTTCGATTCTCAGCTAGAGCATCTTCTGCGTGGAGACATGCGTGAATGGGTGTCCCTTCATTGAAGGTTGTGCATCAGGGCTGGTAACTCGGCATGTAAAAATCAACTACCAATCATTAGCAGACCGGAGTTCCGCTGTGGCGACCCCTAACCGGGAAAAGCCGAAAGACACAACAACATGATTTATTATTAATCACTTGACTATTAATTTTGAAGAAAAATTCCACAATTTTTAGTATGGCTTTAGTATTCATGTTAAGTGAAATTTGTATATTAGTAATAAATTACTATCTTTTGATAACTCCAAACATTCCAAGAGGTAGGTGCCTCTAAATGACCTACATTCCTGAATAAAGTCTCCTCTTAAATATGTATATGAGACACTGTACAAGTTCAGATATTTTAGTCTTTCAGAATAACTTAAATTTTCACAACCATATATTTCCACTGTACTCTCTTTATTTTATTCATGCTTGTTTTCTTATAAGGATTCCACATTGTTATTCCATACTCAAGTTTGGTTCTAATGTAACTAACAAGCAATGACTTCATCATTTCTGATTTCCTAGACTTTATAAATCTTTTTATACAAACTATAATTCTATAACTATATTAACCAATTGGTTAATATGATTACAAAAACTCAAAGCTGGATCTAACCACACACTGAGGTCCTTAAATTAATCTACAGTTTCAATTACTATGTGCTGTATTAAATATTCACATTTCAATTTATGTCTGCCATATCTCATATTCTTAGCTTTTGATGTATTCATCAGCATATTATTCTCATGTGCCCAAATGATCAATTTAGTCAGGTTCTTTCGCAGGCATTCTATATGATACATCAGACCATAATTTTTCATTCATAGCTGTTATTATATTGTTATAGAACATCATGTTACAGGTGGTAAGAGATCTAGTTTCAACATATGCATGATGATATATGGTTTCAAGTCCCAACCTTTCTAATTTTGACAATAATTTATCCAATATAATCTTTGCCATTACTTTTCCACAACACAAAAGTAAACGTATGAGTCTGTATGACGCTGGGTTTGTCCTACTATTCTTTCCCTTAAATACAGATTTAACAAGTGCATGTCTCCAGTCTTGAGGAATATCCCCCATCTTTACACAACCTATTAAATAACAGATATAATGATATTATAAGTTCATGCTGAGGTATACTCAGGTCATTATTACTAATGCCATCAACTCCCTGGGTTTTATTTGGATCTGGTTTGTGAAGTTCTTATTCAATATAATCTAATATAAAACTGCAATTTTTTTATCACCTGGGCCTCTACTGAAAATGGACATATATAAAGTTAGACTAGCCCGGTCAACAAATGTAAAATAAAATAAATAAAATAAAAATAAAATAAATAAATAATTTGATTTCAGTATCTCAGTTTACCTGGATGTCATTAGGACAATTTATCACCCCAATATATTCCTATTATGCTCAATATCTTTATATACATTTTCTTCAATTTTTTCTTGATCCTTTCTCACACTGTGTTTAATTTGTCTGTCCACCTTGTCTATTTCAGTTTTCAAAGTCATAGTTTGACCTGTTTTCCATGTCTTGTATTTTTTGTCTCTCACCTTAATCAAGTATCTTATTCTTATGGAAATATATCTTCCTGGAGTTATGTGCCTAGATCCTGATGTTAAACATTTTTTTACTTTTTGCAGTCAAACAATTTCTGTTTCAAAACTTTCACATTTCTTCTGTAGTGTTTCTGCTGAGCACATCACTCCAATTAGTTTTACATAGTGACCATTTTGCTTCCGTATAATCTGTTATTAATCTTCTGTGCACTGGTTTAGATTTCAGTTTGCACATCAACAGTGGTAAAAATTAAATGAAATAATAGTAATTTCTTTTGGAACATATTGTCTAGAATGTTCTGTTCCCTGGTAGCCCTTTTTTATTATAGTCTGAAGCAAATGAATACATGTTGTAAATAATTTCCTTATTAATGCTAAATCAATATTCTTCCAGTCTGTTTCTGGCAAATTTAAGTCTCCAGCCACTATTATTCTTCCCTCCTGTGTTTCATGAATTCTTCTCGGTCATCAGCACTTGACTTTGGTGGACTACACATTCCAACAATTTTTGTATGTTCCAGGGTTGTCTTTATGTAAACAGTTAAACAAGGATGTCAAGGACACAGGAACTTGCAAAAAAATTTTGATATATAATTTTGTATGGTATAGTAGTTAAAAAAGAAGATGACGTTGTTGCTGATTATACTTAAATGTAGAATAATGTCATGTGTGAGTAAGGTCAGGCACAGTATTCTTGTAGTAGCTAGCTAGGGAACTATTTATTTAAAGTTTTTCTGAATACAGCCTGTATTTATTGCATTTCCTTTCGATTTTCCTTGAGTGCCAACCTACATATATCGCACTCTGTAGTTGCACTATTCTCCTCATTATTTATCTAAAATTCATTTATTTATCTTTAAGCTCTTATGGCAGGTATTTATTTTAAGTATATTTATCCACTGTTGTTGATCTGAGAAGATGATGACCAGTATTTACACCAGCCTTCCAGACTGCTTTGGTTAATTACCAGTAAAAGAAACATTAATTGGTGAATTTCAGTTAAGAGAAAACAGGTAACTTTAAGGCTCTGACTTTCTTCATAGTGGTGGAAGTACTACCAAGCCAAGAAGAAAACTGTAGAGCTGTAGGGAACTGGAGAATTATGACAGCTGTCTGTATGTGTGTGTGTGCATTTATGTCATCAGTGTCAGCATCTTCAGCAACCCAATTTTTCCCATTTTTTTTTACATGAGGATGGGGGTACCACATTAACTGTTGTCATCTATCTCTATTCAGTGCCACTTTCCTACCTTCTTCAGCAGATATGCCTGACTGTCGCAGGTCTTTTCTCACACATTCTATTTATTTTATTGCTGGACACCCTTGTTTCCTCATGCTTTCTTCCTATATGGCCCAAACCTGCTTTTTTACTAAAATGTCTTCTGCTTTCCTGCACATGTACCTAAACCAGCATAATCTATTCTATTTGACCTTCTCTGAAAGTGGAGCTACTTGGGCTACTGCTCGGATGCCTACATTTCTTCATTTGTCCCACAGTGTGTATCCTAGCACCCATCTCAGGCACTTCATCTCCATCACTTCTAGCTTCCTCAGCTGCTCTGCCTTCACTGCCCACGTAACTGTACCATAGTGTATACTGGTCACACCACTTTGTACACCTTACTTTTAAGCTTCTTTGGCATTCTTTTGTCGCACACTACCCATGCACTCCATGACAGTTGGTTACAGCTCCTCTGATTCTAGCTTTGACCTACTCATTCAGACTTCTCATCTACTCAAACACTCCTCCCAGATATCTGAAGCTGTTAACCTGCTCCACTTTTCTCCCTTCTACCTCAGTTCTTAACTTCTTCTGAATTCACCATATTTGCTGCCATTACAGTTGTCTTATCTGTACTCGAGTTTCATCCTATATGCCTTTAGTTTTGCATTCCATTCTCCCAACATTTCTGAAGTTCTTGTTGTCTTTTTGTAATGCCACATGATCTGTATACAGCAACTTTGTTGATCTGTCCCCTCCAACATGTTTGTTGATGTAGTCCATCACCAGTATGATCAGCACTGGGCTCAGAGCTGAACACTGATGCAAACCCACTATCATTGAGAAGCCCTCTCTGAGTCCTAACACTCTTCATACATATGTTATTGGGTCTTTTTACACAACCTGCATTAATTCTATCAATGGTTCTTGGACTTCAGAAGACAGCCCAAATTAGCTTTCATTGGACCTTGTCATATGTTTTCACCAAGTCTTGGAATGCTCAGTTGGACTCTTTCCTCATCTCTAGCTTCTTCTCAACTATCTGTCTTACTGAAAACATCAGGTCAGTTGTGCTGCATCCTCATCCAAATCCAAATGGGCCATCTTCCATCTTACTTTCTACTACTCTGTGTATTTTGTGTATCCGTTTATCAATTATCCTCTCCAGAGCTTTCGTGCAGTGAGACAGGAGTTTGATTCCTCTGCACTGCCCACAGTAGTAAATGCCCCCTTTATTCATGTACACTGGCACTATTATGCTTATTTTCTAGTCATCTGGATTATGCTTTTCTCTCTCTGCATTGCTATGAGTACTTTTAGGAACCATTTCTCTCCTAACTCACCCAACATCAAGATGTGATTTCATCTGTGCCTGCTGCTTCCCTGACTTCATTTTTCCTTAGTGCAGTTCTTACTTCTTCTAGGGTGGACTCCTACTCTTCTTTCATCGAATGCTGTTTCTGGGGCAGTACAGCTTTTGTGGGTGTTTCTTCATTCAGAAACTGTTCTATATGCCTTTTATGTCCTGTGGATTGGAGAGCAGGTTGCTGCTAGCACCTTTTATGAAGAATATCTGATGACTAGCTTTTTATCTTTCGGTCTTTCTCTTGCAGCCTGGTAGAGTTTCTTTGTTCCATCTATTGTTTCCAGAAGCTAATAGAGTGCCTCTAATACTTATTTTTTGCTATTGCAACTGCTCTCTTACCTTCTTTGTTAGACTGGTCTGTCTTTTCTATTTCCCACTTTATCCTGTACTTCTTTCTTTGGATGACTTCCTGGACTTCTGAATTCTACCACCAGCTTTCCTTATGTACCTTTTTTCCATACCTGGCTCAGCCACATATTTGTTCTATAGTCCTCACATGTGCAGTTTTGAGGCACTGCCATTCTTCTTCAATTTCATCTATTTTCTCTGTCCCTGCTAGAGCACTAACTATTTCCTTGCATTCTTATATTTTTCTCACCAGTCAACTTCCAGGTCTTCAGCCTAGTCTCTGTTGACCTTGTAGCCTCCTCTGACCACTTCTTGCAGCTGACTGCAGCCTGTTTCATTAGGGATGATGTTGCAATCACTGATTCTACCCCAATGTTGTCTTAGAAGGAGGAAGTCTGAGTTACACATTGACCACTGTTGTATGTGATCTTGTGACTTTCTGTCTTGCTGAACCAGGTGCTGGCCACCACCAATCCATCTGCCAGACAGAAGGCTAGAATGACCTCTCCTACTTTATTCCTGTTGCCCTATCCATGTGGACCAAGGCAGTCCTCATATCCTGTTCTGTCTGTAAATATGTATTCAGTTCCTCCATTTTCAGCATCAACTCAAGTTGTCCTGCTTTGTCTATATGGTTCTGTAATAGCTGCCTGAATGCTGTCTTTACCTCACTATAACAACCTTACTGTGGCTGTGATTATGAATAGTACCCTATTCTTACACTGGAGTCTGATTGCCATGAGTCTGCCACTAATTGTGACATCTCTCAAAGTCTTCTGAAGCCCCTCCCTCACCACAATTCCCACACCATTTCTAGTTTGTTCTCCCTCTGAGTAGTAAACTCTGGATCCCAAGCCAATTTGTTATATTGCCCTTTCATCTTGTCTCCTGGATACAGTGGATATCCAGCCTCCTCCTTAACATTATGTCATCCACTTCCAAGGTGCATCCTGTCAGTGAACTTATAATGAGTATAGCAATCTTTAGCTCTTGTTTGGCACACTGATTGGTTTTATGTCCAGTTTTCACTCAGCATTGCTATGCCAGGTAACCTAAGCTGGACAACTGGACACCAGCTAGCCAGCTGCTTATTGGCCAAAGGTTGCTGGGCTTTATGGTGGGCATCAGGGGCACACAGATCCTTCCCACTGATATCATGACTCCCTGGCATAGTTCGGAGTAGGTCTGGCCCTCTATCTACTTATCACCAGCAAATGCCCATGCCTGTATGTGTGTGTGTGTGAATATGTGTATGAGTGTGAGAAATACTTTGTGTGAAAGGCAGTCGCTGTGGATAGAGGATGCTGGGAGACATTGGCTCACAGAAAGAGAGTGGTTTGCAGTGCAGAGCCTGAAAAGCAGTGCATATTCCCTGTATCTTCCTGGAGTAGGGTTGCACTTTGAAAATTAGTTATTGACACAGACTTGTGTGCACTTTCATGCTATCACCTCACCCTTTGTGACATCAGGTACGAACCCCTGCTTCACACCCAGATACACAGTAGACTGCAACATAGATCTTATACTTGAAACTTTAGTTAGAAAGTTAGATCTACAAAGATGATATTAATACTCTGTCAGCCCTTTACAGCCCACATTCCAAAAGGACCAAATTGTGTGTTCACATAAACACTTGAGAGAAGCATTAGTTAAAAGGACCTTTTAAAGCTGAACTAGAGCTGCTGGGGTATTTATGTCTGGGAAAATTATTAATAACTTAAATAATTATATATGTACTGATTTGAATCCATGCACAATATAAAAATGAGGTTCCTAACTTCTAGGGGAAGAAAGAAGTCCATGCAGCTTGGTAGTAGTGCTTACCAGAACTGCTAAACAGTGGTGTCACTTGTTCCTGTAAAATTCATCATGCTTTTGGAGATGTGGCAGTTTGGTCCAGAAGATTAACATTATGAGCTAATAACAAACTTCATCCGTCATATGGACCTGACTTCCTCTGTCTTCACTTGCAAACTCTGTGACCTTGAAACAATAATTCTGAGTCAGTTCTACAAATAAGTGCTGTGTCTAGTAAATCATACCATTAGCAAATGAATACAGATGTACTTATTAGGCAGCAGCACTGTGGAATAAGCAGCAAAAAAAATATGAAAAAAGCATTTTAAGAATAAAATGTGTTGGTTCAATAATTTGCAAGTATTTGTCCACTAAAAATATTCAGGCAGTTAAACTGGTCTACTGGTTCAAATGAAGCAGACCCAGTTTGTTAAATATTCACCTGTGCACAGTGCAATGTTTTCTTTTCCGATAATCTCACCATTTCCCATCTTGTAATCAAGCCAAATCCCACTTTTTCCATCTTATAACCAAGCCGTCTTGCCAACGCTGTTGTCTTGTGAGGCATACAGCAATACTTTAACATTGTTTGCTATCTATCCCCCAGAATGTGTCACAGATCCATTTGTGTTGATCTGTTAAGTCATATAACATCTGTTTGATTACTAAGCTGAGCTGATTTGCATTACAGTTCTATTTGCTAGCATAGTAATAATGTATTATTAAATAAAAACCTTCAGTGTACTCATAATTAGTGTATCTTATTATTATTATTATTATTATTATTATTATTATTATTGAGGCTTTTACTTGGATCTTCATCATGTAAAGTCTTTGAAATCATTTGCTTATTCACGTTAGAGTAAAATTAGTGATTGCTTGAGATGGCTATGGGCTATTTTGGGCATTTTCTACCTTCCCTAATGTTATGCAACAATGAAGGTGGCATATATATATATATATATATATATATATATATATATATATATATATATATATATGTTCATGGGGTGCAACTGGCTTGCCATTCATGTTAAGGGGATGCAGGGGAACTTGCTCCTCCTACAGATGCAGGGGGACTTGCTCCCCCTACAAAAGAACACTTGTTTGAAGGTGTCTCATTACTTTGACCCTTACAGGAAGCTTTCAAGGAGGTAGGAGCGAGCACTTGCAATGTGAGGGATTGTTTTACATCCTTTCACAGCAGAAGCTATTACTAGGCGGGTTATCAGCTTGATTTCTTCTATCATGCATCCTTATGGTTAGAAATGCATGTAGCATCTGTCTTTGCACAGGATTGCAGAAGCATAATGAGGACTAGCCTTTGAATATCTCAAGCAGCACTGATTTCACATTTTCCCCTCTACATTACATTAGCGATTGCCACATTTTTGGAACAGGTTACCAATTCATGTGAAGTAGAGCACCTCTGTAACACTGTTCAAAAGGAACCTGGACGAGTGGATGGGGCACTATAAATTCTTGCCGGGGATAGCGCTGTCAGCCCTCCTGGACATAGGCAGTCATTAATAAATTCAACCCTGGGTACTGTCTAGAGTATTTATGGTATTACATTGGGATGAAACGGCTAGATTTGAAATGACCTCTGGGTCGATAGCCTAGTAGCCTCCTATGATCCTAAGATCCTTTCAACAGCCTTTAGAATGTATATTAATTGTGCACAGTTTTTGTTTTTGCGAATCTGCTCTCTGCACAGGGTAACTGACCAAGCAATAAGGAAAAAACAAGGGTCAGTTTAGGTTTTTGCATGCACTTCATCCTTTGTAGGCAACTTCAACAAGATGGCTGCTGCAGGTCTTTAAGACTGGCATGGCATTACAGATTTAGCATGAAACAGTACATAGGCAACAGCCTGGAAAAAGAATGACAATTTTTCTGCTGCTTTTGTAATAGCCTCCAGTGTTTTCCATTTCTTAACACAACAGTACAGTCATAATTCAAGGTAGGTGGGGGCCTCAAATGGAAAATCAACCATAGTAAGAAGTAGGAGATGTAAATTAAACAATGATCTAAATAACTCTATTTTCATAAGAAATGTTCATAGTTTGTCTGGGAAGGCTAAGTGCTTCCATTACATTAGCAGTTGCAAGCTCTGCTGCCACTAAAAAGCTCTGGTTTCAGGAATATGTGAGAGACAGGGCTACTTGTTGTTAGGCCTTCTGGGAGTGCTTAGAAATAGTTGATGGATGCCAGATGTTTCCTTTCATGCTGTCTCAGTGTCGCACTCTGAAGTCTGACAAAAGGAAAGTTCTAACAAGATTTGTTTATTGGAATTGTGTAGCAATGTGCACTAAACCAGCTGGAAATTCAGCCTTCTCATAGCATGACAGATGATTAGCCTGTTAAAGCAATTACAGATTTTTATGGCTGGAACTTAAAGTATGCAGTCTGATACCAAATGACATTGTTTTGTGATCCACCCGCAAAGTTAATGAAGTAACCATTGGGGTCTTATTTCTAAAATAAAGTGCCCACCTTATAGCCAAGTCTTTTTTAACCAGGTCTAGTCTTCGAATGGGAGAGAAAAGCAGGAAAAGACGGCGGCCCCGTAGGCCATTATTTAATAATCTACACTTAGTATCTCTGTCACAATCCATACACGTATTACACTGAAGAGTGTTTCAACAGTAGTGACATTTCATCAGAATTATAGGGGGTTACAAAAGTTCATTTCATAGAAATTATCACCACCATTCCATTTTCTTTAAAAACATGTTAGGAAACTCCTATTCCTGGGGGTGCAGTAAACATAAGTGCTGCAAAGACATCACAAGGATCTTAATTATTCTCCAGTTATTCTTAAATGGTGCTCTTTGTCTTAAAAATAACAAGCATGTAGTGCAATGACTGAAGTACTGGGTTACAAAGCTGAAAACAAGTGTTTGAGTCCCACAGATTCTATTTGTGTATGGTATAAACATGAGTAAGTCATTTAATATTTTTATGTTCAAAGGTCACATCAGTGAATTATCTTTGCCTTACTTAACAGTACAGTCTGAACTATTTGCCTTTTTCTTACATTTAGTCCATATCTGGCTGTTTCGGTTACAATTTCTACTAAATAGAAGTTTTAAAGTCAGTTGGAGAATATTATATTATATTTTGCAGTACAACATTTCGTTAAATTTCTGCTTAACAGACTCGATGGAAGTGCAATGAACAATGAATGTTTTCCGTTTTACAATAGTTTGGTGTAGCACTATCTACACCGATGGAACTATGAACTACTTATCAGAGTAATTAATGTTCTTTATAAAATCAGCTTTTAATCGGATGACATATGGTGAGTCTATGCAATTACATAATGACCCATGAGTAATCTATGAATGGTAAGTGTGCAGCAAATAAAAATTACAAGCTAATATTTTCCTATCATTTGCTTACATCTTAATAGCAGTGTCAGTGACTGAACAGGAAGCACCCTTGTCTTTGGTGCCGATGAACAGAAGGTTACGGGTTCTATTCCTGCTCCAGGTGACTGGATTGCTGGCATTGTAGTGACGTATTAAGAAAAGTATTGCATTTGTAAGTGTGCTTTCCTTTGCATGAGGCATTAAACTGAGGTTCCATATGCTTCACTTAATGGTAGCTCAGACAAATGTAAAATGTAGAAGACCCCATGGGAGCTACTGAAAAAAGTAGTGAAAGTTCTCTAATGCCATAGTGGTATAAATGCCACCTCATTCCCCCTAAAAAGAAGTGACTATTCTAGTGAGACTAATGTCAATAAAGGGTAAATAAATAAAATAATTTATGCCTAGTCTTTCAGTTCAGCAGCTATAATAAAGATGAAATAATCATTTATCACAAATCTCTGTGAACACAGTAAATAAAGCCAGTTTGTTTGTGTCTTTCGGCTTTTCCCAGTTAGGGGTCACCACAGCGGAACTCCGTTCCGCTAATGATTGGTAGTTGATTTTTACGTACCGGGTTACCAGCCCTGACGCCAACCTTCAATAAATTACATTAGTCTGATTAAATAAAACAAAAACTAAAATAAACATTGCATCTCTATTCCTATCTCCACCGACAAAAATCAGACATTAGGTATTGTTTATAGTTTTTAAGGTTACTTTTTCTTGCTTATTACTTGACTATTTGCTTTGTCATGTTCACTGATCTTCCTTTCACACTGCCTTTTGCTTGTTTTTACCCCCCACCCTGTCATAATTAAGCATCAGGATATAAATCAGCACTTTCTTGCAATATTGTTTTATAAATCCATATTGATTTTACAGTTACTTTCATAATGAAATCACTCCAAGGAAGCTACAAAGTCTTGGTTCCCTACCTGTTTTTAAAACTGCTGTCATAAGCATTTGTTTACAATAATACGTAAGGAATGGGTGAATGAACAAGTCCGCAACACTTAATAAAATCTCATGGAGGGTTAAAATTCATGATATACAACCAAAAAGATCCCATATGGCCTAGGCACCTGTTTCCCTTTTAAAGTAGTAACGGTTGGTGTCATTTGTGATTTGACATCTGTCTGAGAAAGGCCAGAGGACACTTGCTGTATTGAATGAGGGAGGTCTATGGTCTGGAGTCAAGTACTCAGTCAGGTGAGAGCCCACCTCTAAGTAATCCATGGTGCATGAAGCTCTGAAAAATGAGACTTTGACACTGATGAATTTCTAACTTGCATGTTTGGAAAAGGGAAACTGATTTATAAAGTGTTTGAAACTAAATCTGCAATTTCACTCACATAGCCAGCAACTTGCAGGCATCAGTGAGTGATGGTAAAATCTAAAATGTTTCACTTTTATGGATGACAGTGCCTTTTTAAATATTTTTATATGCACTCTAGACTCTCCAGTATGTTCCCAAATCATGATTTTAGGTGCTGGAGATGTGACGGAGGGGAGTTGAGCAGTTGGTTTAATATTTTCTGGCATTTCCTGAGTTGGCTATCTTAAAAAGTAAGGTTTAATTATGGTGTGAGAGTTTCTGGACAGGGAAAAATCATAATTTCTAGACCCTTGTTTCTCATAGGGTTTGATAGCTCATTTGGAATGAACATTTGTTGGGAAACTCTTATTCCTGGGGGTGCAGTAAACGTATGTGCTACAAAGAGATCACAAGGATCTTAGTTATTCTCCAGTTATCCTTAAATGGTGCTCTTGTACTTAAAAACTTACAAACATGTAATAAAATGATGGAGGTACTGGGTTACAAAGCTGAAAACCAGTGTTTGAATCCCACACATTCTACTTATGTGTGTTATAATCATGAGCAAGTCATTTAATATTTTTATGTTCCAGGATCACACCAATGAATTATCTTAACTTAACTAACAATCCAAGTTCAACAATTTCCCTTTCTCATATGTTCATAGGTAAATACTAGACTATCAGTCTGTAGACTATTACAAGCCTAGCCAATAACCAGTGGTCAGAATCAAACCCCATGCCTTGTACCTGTGAGGTTAAGACTTCAGCCTTAACCATTATGCTAACCCTCCCTGCACATTTAGTCCATTTTTGAAGTCTGACAAAACTAAAAGACATTGTTGTCATTTCTTTTATTAGTGAGAAAGAAAGTGATAACTACAACAGGGAAGAAAAGACCATCTGCTTATTTATTTTATTTATTTATTTCCAGTTTGATGACTGGGGAGGTCCACTGGGCTCAAGGAGCTCATTGTCAGTGGAGGCCCGGGGAGAAAAGCTCCATATTACATAGGAAAATTAAGCAAAGTATAATATTACATAGTAAAACTAAGGAAAGTATAATAGCAAAATTGAAGAACATACATTACATACTAGATTAGAGACAAGTTGTACATTGGTTATGAAGCATCGAAATGGTTATAAAGCATCTAAAATGTGTATGATGGCAGTAAAGAAAATTCTTCCCAGAAAGGGGAGAATAAAAGGTGGAAAGAACATTATTTATAATGTATGCATTCATGATATTGATGTATTCAGAGAGAGGCAGCTGTATAATAGAAAAAGTTGGAGAACATACATTACATTTTAAGTTAGAGATAAATTGTTGTTCTTTGTTACAAAGCATCTAAACTTGTATGATGGCAGTAATGAGAATCATTCCCAGAAAGGGGAGAGTAAAAGACATTTAGTAAACTATTTACAATATATACATTCAAGATATTGATGTTAGATTTCATTATATTCAGAATGAGGCAGTTGTTTAGGAAATCAGTATGGAGTAGAGTTACTTCTAGTTTAGGTAGGGAGATCGGTATGAAATAGAGTTACTAGTAGGTTAGGTAGGGAGAGTGCAATTGAGAGGTAGGAATGGAGCTGAGTTTTAAAGTGTTCAAAGTTATTAGAAATTCTTAGAGAAAGAGGGAGAGAATTCCATTTTTTGGCTAAGGAAAAGGATAGGAGAAGCTGACCAGGGGACAGTTTGGTTTGTGTACAGTAATTAGATTTTGGTGGGCAGATCTTAGGGTTTTGTGTGGGGTGTATGATTGTAAGATGTTAGTTAGAGCTGGGCATTTAGTTGGTTTAAATATTAACGTGTGGGCTGTAGCGAGTTGGAGGTAGTCAAGATAGCTGGGGAGTTCTAGCCAGTTTAGCAGGTGGAGAGTGGTACAGTGGTGGAAGGAGTATTTGGATTTGATGGCGAATTTGGAGATTTTGTTGTAATAGATTTCCAGTTTGGAAGAGACAGAGGAATATAGGTTGGTTAGTAGGGGAGCACCATACATTAGTGACGGTAGTAAGTAGGTATTGGCGAGGTTGTGTCTTGTAGAAGGAGAGAGTAAGTGGCAGTTTCTGTACAGCATACCAAGTTTTTGATGCGTTTTCTTAATATTTTGCTGAATATGAGTATCGAATGTTAGGTATTCATCTATAGTTACCCCAAGAAGTTTAGCAAAAGGAACAACTTCTATGGTGGAGTTGGCATGGCTGATAATTTGGAAAGAGTTTTTGTCAATATGGAGGGATTTTGAGGGAGAGAACAGTAGAATTTTGGATTTCTTGGCATTCAGGGAGAGATGGTTTTGAAGTATCCAGTTCTCAGTGGTTGAGAAGGCAGTTTGAGTTTTTGTTTGGAGCTCTGGGAGGTTAAAGGTGGAGGAGACTAAAGTTGAGTCATCTGCATATTGCATCTTAGTGTTAGGAATGACTGCATGGAAGTCATTGATAAATATATTAAACAGAATTAGACCGAGTATGGATCCCTGGGGTACCCCTGTCAGGGTAGGTAGGAAAGTTGAGGTGCCAATTCTCCATTTCATGGCCTGAGATCTGTCAGACAGGTTGCTTTTGAATCAGGTGAGGGTGTTCTGGGGGAGATTAAGCTTAGAAAGATGGTTCAGGAGATGATTATGAGAGACTGTGTCAAAAGCCTTGGAGAGGTCTAGAAGGACTGCGGATACAATTTCTCCAGAATCACAGGTGCGGTTTACTAGGTCTAGGAAAGAGAGAAGAGCAGTTATTGTTCCAGGATGGAAACCATGTTGTGTTGAGGTGATGAGTTGGTTATTGGTAAGGAAAGGCATGAACTGGAGGTGGCTGCATTTTTCAAGAATTTTTGAAATTGGGGAGAGAATGGCTATGGGTCGGAAGTTTGAGATGTTATTATTTTTGCCTCCTTTGTGGAGGGATAGGATAAAGGCTGCTCGCCACAGTTTGGGGACATAAGATTCCTGTATGGATCTACTGATGAGAATGCTAATGGGGATGGCGATTCCATCAGTGGCAATTTTTAGAAAGAGTGAGGGTGATAGTGTCAGGGGCATTTAAGCATGGCTTAAGTTTAGAGAGAAGTTTTGCTATGTATGAGGTAGAGATGAGTTTGAGATGAAATATGGGAGGAGTGTTAGGGATGGAAGGTTGGGTAGAGGCTAGGGAAGAGGATTTGAATTGAGGGTAGGGGTTGTAGTTTGGGAAGGTCTTGGTGAGTTCTGCTATAGAGTTGGCAAAGAAGGAGTTGAATAGAGTGGCTATTTCTGGGTCAGATTTACTGGTGTCAGGCCAAGGATTGTTTTTGGTACCTGGGTTCAGAAGAGAGTTGATGGAGTTCCAGAACTGTTTGGGATTTTTGGAGTGATTAGACTGGAGTTTAATATAGTATGATGTTTTATCTTTTATAATTTGTTTTTTGGCTAGGTTGCGGAGTTGTTTATATTTAAGAAGGGTGACAGTTTGCTTACTGTGATGGTAGGGTTGCAGGGGAGCTAAAACCTCTTCTTCAGGAAGTTTATAAAGCAGAGATGAACTCAAAGCAAAAAGTAAAACACTGACATGTCTGAAATGGGCCAGCTGGATAGAAGT
Organism: Protopterus annectens; assembly: GCF_019279795.1. Classification (NCBI taxonomy): domain Eukaryota; kingdom Metazoa; phylum Chordata; order Ceratodontiformes; family Protopteridae; genus Protopterus; species Protopterus annectens. The sequence goes on from NC_056743.1 coordinate 725,506,783, forward strand.
TTCAGGTTCATTTACCTAAGCAATATGGTAGCAGTTAGGCTTTAGGATCACCCCACACATTAATTGTTACTGTGACTGGTGCAGTTTCTGTTTTGTTTTGTTTTTGTTTGTTTTATTCTTTCTCTCTTTTAAATTACTTAGATATTAACAGTTATTATGTGGATAAAAGATGTAATTCTATTCCATAGGTCTGTAATTAACAACTAATATGTTCGCTGATTTGTGAAAACATTGTTTCTGGGTTATTGAATGGTTTAATAAAATATTTTGCATCAAAAAATTCCCATGATGTGAGGTGATGTGTTCCCAAGAGTTAGACAGAAGCTGAAACAATGATTGTGGTCTTAAAATACATATTGACAAGAAGCTCGGTGGAAATATATTCCCTATCAATGTATTATAAATAGATGGCCAGATTCCAAAAGAATTGCTCTCAGTGTACGTGATTTTACTCTGGTGTAAGCCTGCCCTGATTCCAAAAGCCTTGCTCTGAGTGTAACCGACTTACTTCAGAGTAAGGCCCATCTAGAAACAGGCTTACACTGGAGAGCAGAAACCAAAAGACCTGCTTTCAGTGTAAGTGACTTTACTCCTGTGTAATGCACTGGAGTAAGTCACTTACAATGAGAGTAGGTCTTTTGAATCGGACCCAACATGTAGGAATAAGAATAACTGACATTTCCTGACACTAAAGAATGACCACAACACCTAGTTTTAACAGAGAGAAAGTATTGTTTAAATATTTATTGAACACAGGTAATGTACTGGATCTGTAATCTTCCCCAGAGAGCAGAGAACATTAAAAATAATTTGAGCCATTCAGTGATTGATGCACTTGTTTACACCAATGTCAGATCATATGTATACACAGAAACAACCATCTTTTGTGGCTAATAAGGACTACCTGACCTCCTAAGTCTGTCAGTTTCACTGTATTATAACTACAGACCTTTTTTTTTCCTCCAGCATTGGAACTGCCTCATATTTTAAAGCATGAACCCCTTCACTGTTTTTCATTCTACTACCTGTTCAAGAAGGCACTGCCCATCAATTACCAATCTTTCTGTTAAAGTACTTCCATTTTTTTTTTCTTGAGCCTTCATTTAATATACTGAAATGTATCCTCCTGTTCTCACATCTCTTTTTTAGAGGCATGCTTTCCCTTGGTGTTTACAGATTCCTTGAGGTGCTAAAATATTTCTAGCATATACCCATGTCTTCATTCTTCAATACTGTACATGTATGGATCAGCTACATCTTCTCATCTCATCAAGTCTCACACCACATTTACTCTGTTACAACAGTCTATAGATAACAGCATGAATACAAAGACATCATGTCTGTGTGATGGCTGACTGGCAAAACTACCACCATTTGTAAAGGTGGACTATTACCACTGCCCCTGAATGTGACAGTACAAATGCACCACTGTCAGCTATATGACACCCAGATGGCAGTATGCTATCCACTGAAGTTGAAATGACTAGCACCAAAGGGGTTTGAATCCCACCACTGCCAACAAATAGTGAAGTAATAACAACAAAGTGCACACAACTCTCTTTCAATAACTAGCTTACAAAGTACAATCTGACTCCAAGAGCATAAAGGGAATAGGAAATGTTGTCCTGGGTATGGGATTCCACCCTCCACAGTCAGACTGGATTATACACATGCCATTAACAGTCTTTGCCCAGAACTCCCAGGCCTTTATTGTACTGTTTTCTCAGTGAAACAATGCCTTTCAGTGGCTCTTTACCCATGGTTAGTCGTCACAAATTATTATTTTCACACACACATACACAGCTCCTAGGGCAACCTGGCAGAATTCTCCAGTCACCAAACACTTTTTTACTGCCCTGATTGTACTGCCACCATTCTGAGTTTTGGGGCTAGAGACACTTAAATGCTGGTTGTTCTAAATTAAGCCAAATATGAAATATACCAGTTAACATTTCTTTCACTAGAAGTAGGCCTTAAGTAGTCTAATGGAAGATGTGTGCCATACAATTTGCTAACCGACAGTTTAAATAATGATTATCCACTTCTCAGATAAATAACAGTGCATGAATATTCTTATAATATATACCAGACATAAGAGCTTAAAGATTAATAGATGAACTTTACTTAAATAGTAAAGAAAATACTGTAAATGCAGAGCAATATATATGTTTGCACACACAAGGAAATCAAATAAAAGGCAATAAAATAGATATGATGTAATTGGAAAAAAAACTAAGTTCTAGATATCTAAGTTATCTAAACAGAGCTTACTACAAAAATACTAACTAGTACTCATAGATGGTCTACACAAACAAGGTGTGTGTGTGTGTGTGTGTGTGTGTGTGTGTGTGTGTGTGTGTGTGTGTGTGTGTGTGTGTGTGTGTGTGTGTGTGTATGTGTGTGTGTGTGTGTGTGTGTGTGTGTGTGTGTGTGTGTGTGTGTGTGTGTGTGTGTGTGTGTGTATAGAGATATGATGATGTAAGGTAGTGCCAGCTATGCCAGAGAGACAGTGGACAATGCATGGGTAACATATGCCAGCACAGCTAGCTGGAGTTTTGTAAAGAATTATATGCCACTTGTATATCAAACTGATTTCTACAGATGCTTGTACTGAAAAACATATTTGTAAAGCTGCTTGCATTAAATATGTATCAACTGTAGGTCCTGCCTGACAGAAAAAGAAATATACCTGTATGTTAGACTGCATTGTAACTATTGAAATGAATATACTGTAACAGAGGATATTGGAAGAGAAGAAGTTATTGGTCCAGCTAACTTTGAAAAATAGTTTGAAATTAAATTACCTGGTTTAGGCCATAAAGATTGTATCCTACAGTTCTGATTGCAGCCAGAGATGAAACATCTGTGAAAACCAGGATGAGAAATCCTACTATATTGTCCTTAGTAGTGAACTAATTGCTACCCTGAAAGAGTGGAAGGGTTGAAATGGTTTTATAGCTTCCAGATGCTATAACACATCTTACCAAAGCTCTATGTGTATGTATTATGACACATATGTGCTAGGTTCTGGTTCAGTTTCTAGTAAAAGGGGTAGTGTCAGAACCAGAAGTCAAGTGTCCAGATGTATCTGATCTTATTCAGTAATCCAGCACTGAAATGATGTTTTAATACCAGATGAGACAGAAGTATCTAGGCAGTCTGTTTTTGGAACCTGACAAATAAATATCACTCACCCACTTTATCTTGCCTTGCTTTAGTAAGTAAATAGGAAAGAATAATTATTTAGATCAGTCAGGAAAATATGGTAAGATTAGTTAAGTACTGTTTTTCTATATCTGTGTGAATCTATCCATCTGTGTTAATTTTAATATTTCCTGTTTTTGAAACTCTGGTGTTTATTATAAATAGATATTTAGTGTTTTCATGTTCTTTTATATTTATTATTAAATATATTTAAACTTTTCATTGTGGCTGGTCTTTTAAAGATTATTTTTGAGAGTACTTATATTTATTTGGTGAAACTGTGGCCACTTCTGAAAGCCTTGCTGCATTGGTCAAACACTACCATTTGTATTAGTATTAATTTTAATCAGTATAATTGGATACCCCAGTAAGAGCCTTAGAGTAGCTGGCTTTCAAGGGTTTTGGTGGCAATATCTAACTTAAAGTCTGGGCAGAGGGGACATAGCTGGCAAATTTGTGCCAGCCCTTCCCAGGTGTGTGTGTGTGTGTGTGTGTGTGTGTGTGTGTGTGTGTGTGTGTGTGTGTGTGTGTGTGTGAAAATCACATCTCAAAGAGTGTGTGTGTGAGCTGCTCAGAGCAGGGATACAGAACACTGGTTTCACAGAGAGGGTGGTAGAGGACTTGGCTTGGAACACTTAGCAGAGGACTCAACTCTACAGCTGTGTCAGTGGGGAGTCTTATTTGGGGCCTGGTGAGAGAGAGGGAAACCCAGCCCCAGGATGGGAGTGTGTTCCCTGTGTGCTCTTAAGGGAAATTGTGCTTGGTGCTGAGAGCTGCATCTGAAAATACTGTGTGTATCTATCTTTATTCCAAGTGAATGTCCCTCACCAGTGTCCATGGTGAGGATTGAGACTCTTGGATTACTGGCTCAGAGGAGGGGCATCACAAAATTCATAGAGATTTACTAGGCCATTGCTTTGTGAGGATTTCTAGTAGCCTGATCCTGCATTCCCCATGAAGTTTTTAGCCCTTGTAATTTAAATGCAAATAACCCAGAACTGGGCGAACATTTACGTGTTACTCCTATCCATAACAGACAAGGGTGCTAAACCAGGATCCATTTATCTAGAGTATGTTTGACTCAAGTAAGGAAAGTACTTTGTTTTATGTGGAGAAAGAAGATGATTCCAAAGAAGAAGTATTCTCTGTGATACATATCTATCCCTCCAGCATGTTCTATTTATGTTGTAGAAGAGATTAAGATCGCTTGAGTGGGTGTTTATGCCACCATTGGACTTGCTGATATGCAGTAGAGCTGAGAAGACATGGTCTGCTGAGGCTCTGTACATGGGGAAGAGATCACCCCTCAGTAGCCTGTATAATACCAATAAGTGGGACAAGACTTTAACACAGTCAGTATATTTTTTTATGATTAAGTTCCTTGATTTCCTTGATGAGAAAGCATTGTGGTCATTCAAGCTGTGTTAAGAGTTTGGACAGGTTCATATTGAAGGGGGCATTGTACTTAGTGACCAGCCTAATAAGTGTGGAATATAGTGGAATGATCATATCCCTAGATGTAGATGTCATAATTTTAGTAATAAGCTTATAACCGTTGATACAAGATTATTAAGCTTAGGTTGTTGTCCACATAAGTTTCCAGGTCCCTAACTAACTGATCGATTTTCAAAGGTGTATTTTCAACGTGATGGTTACAGGGGACATCATGCTTGCTAAAAGAGATTATCATTCATTTTTTTGGAAGTTAGGTTTAGTACATGATAATGACACCAGCTATTTGTTTGGGAAAGACCCCCTTAAAGGATCTTCATGTCTGCTGAAAACTTTATGATGGCACCAAGTTTACAATCATCTGCAAATTTAGTCAGCCATTAACCTTTAACATTACCTTTGACCTTTAAAAGGTAAATGCCAAAGGGGATGGTCCAAGTGCTGAATCCTGAGCTCCATGTCCAGTGACAGTCTTTTGAAGGAAGTAGAACTCTCCACCCTAATTTCCTGGTTTCTATTTGTGATCCAGCTTGCTAATCAATGAATTACATAGGGATTAACATTTAGCTGGGAGAGTTTAATAACAATACTTGAGTGTAGGATTATGTTGAATTTCTTGAGGTCTAGATATGCAGCGTGTACTGATTTTCCCTCCTCCATTGCTTCAGTAACCTTTCCAAAGAAGTTGAGCAAGTTAAGTAGACAGGATATGACCTTTTCAAAACCAAACTGTAATTTATTATTTCCATAATGATTCTCTCTATAGCCTTACAGATGAGAGTGATCAGTCTTATGGGTCTATAATTAGTCAGATCCATTGATGACCTACCTTTGTAGGTGACTGCTGTTCCACTTCAGCTCATCTTTAAGAAACTGCACTAATGTCATAATTGCATACTGCAAAAAAAAAAAAAAAAAACATTTCTAGGAATACACAACTGTTTGGAGGCTAATACTGAATAACCTCTGTAAGGGGTTTGACAGGTCTTGTTTCAGGCTGACAAGAAGACAGCCTGGTATGTTATCTGGCCCAATACAAACAGTGTTCTTTGTCTTGGAAACTACTTTGAAGACTTGTTCTTGGGAGTATAGATCTGGTTATATGATCTGTGAATGTAGGGGGAGAGAAGGGAGTGAAGTAAGAGTTAAATTTATCCACTATTAAATTAGCTATGTCCACAGTTCCTGACTGCATAATGTTGCTATTAATTAATGATGCTATATTTAAATTTTGTATATTTGTTGATTATTTGTATATCTCTGTTACTATGTTTTTATGTAATGTTGGAATTTTTCTGGAGCTTTTCTCCCTGGTTCTCTGATGAAAAGGGATAGCTTTCTGACCACTCAGACTATCCCAGTAAACAAATGCACTCAATCAATAAATAAATAATACACATATTAAAGCATGTAAAGCAGAATCAATACTTAACCTTATAGTGTAGTAACAATGCAATGAAAAAGGAAAACACTGACCCTTGTCTGGGTATTGAACCAAGGACCCCCCCCACACACACACACAATCTCATGTGGTTGTCACTGCCACTTTGCCAACAAGATACCAAACTGTCTAGTAACTCCTTGTTGATCCAGTGGCAGTGACAACTAATAAAGAAGCATGGGATGTGGGGGTAATGGGTGCCTTCACCAGACAAGTGACAGTGTTTTCCTTTCTCGTTGAGTTATGTGTGTGTGTGTGTGTGTGTGTGTGTGTGTGTGTGTGTGTGTGTGTGTGTGTGTGTGTGTGTGTGTACACATATATATATATATATATATATATATATATATATATATATATATATATATATATATGTAATTAGACACTGAAGCAATGAAGGAGCCCAGAAGGACAGATATATTTCATTTATTATAATTCAAACCGGTTTCACATCCATTTATCTAGATTATATTTGACTCCAGTAAGGGAAGTACTGCACTTTATTCAGAGAAGAAGATGATTCCAAAGAAGTCGTATTCTCTGTGATACATATCTATCCCTCCAACATGTTCTGATCATGCTAAACTTCCTCAGTGGTAAAGCACATTTGACCAGTCTCAATAAAAGGCACATGTTATACATCTCAAATTGGTGTCACCAATTACAACAGCATGATTCAACAAACATCTTAAAGGTGTTACACTCCTGACAAGTCTTTTAACAAAATAATACTTAAGTTAAATAAATCTATTTATAAATATTCATTTATTCTGGGATTAAATAATGCTGCTATTTTTATAATACACTTTCTTGGTGCAGTACTGTTTAAGGAGGACACTCCATTCTTTTTTCCTTATCAAAATATGATAGGGTTGGAATAATATAACCAAAATGTGATCCTTTCTCGTGTTCAGTGTTGAAACATAGGGTATTCTGCAGAAGTAGTTGATAAGGTAAGCCAATACTCCTAAACATATTATGCAATTTTGCATGGCTGGCTTGTGATGGAATATACATACCAGAGCCCTACACAGTTTAAAAAACATACCTACACAATTTAACTATCAGCATACAGTAGCGTACTTTCAACAGGCCAGACACATAATAATTATGCAGTTAATAAAGGGTACTGAGTTCAGAGTGTCCATAGAAATTATATCACAATGGGTGTAGCCAGGCCACATACATATACCCTTAAAATATGTCCCCATCTCCCAGCAAAGTTGGTACACTGCTCAGAATAATATGCCTGTACAGTAGGACCAGCTTTGCATTCCCTATAACAACAAAAAACAAAGTATGTTATTGCTGATACTGAACAGGGATTCATATCTATCACTCCATGCACACAATCTTTATCATGAAAGCAATGTTGCTGTACAGCCCTGGAAATACCAACAAACAGAGAAAAACAGTCACAGTCCCCAGGCAGCTGTGCTTCATTGAATTATAATATGCAAATAACATTTGGTGCACATGTTCGAGCAATGAGCCTCCAATTTTTTTGAATGATACTGGTGCTGCGGTAGTGTTGTCACCTCACAGTAAGACGCTGTCCGGTTCGATTCTCAGCTAGAGCGTCTTCTGTGTGGAGACATGCGTGAATGGGTGTACCTTTGTTGAAGGTTGTGCATCAGGGCTGGCAAGCCGGTACGTAAAAATCAACTGCCAATCATTAGCGGACCAGAGTTCCGCTGTGGTGACCCCTAACCGGGAAAAGCCAAAAGACACAAACAAACTGCTTGTGGTTATGTACCAGCACTATGACATCACCAGCGCTTATCCACCACTATTGTCAATGCTATAATGTTACATTTTATAGTAGACATAATGCTATAGACATACATACTACTATGTTTGCTGCAAAACATATTGCTAATGACAGTAGCCATATGTAGTCACACACAACATGTGTGTACCATAGTAGACTAAGGAATACCTACACACAGAAGCTACCTATAAGATTAGTGGTGCCATGGTCATGCTTCCAGTGGATGATCACTGTCCAGATCTGTGCTTACAGGGGTATTATGGAAAATGCAATGTATGCATACCCCCTAAAACCTTACAACAAGAAGCACATGAGAAACTGTTGCTGTGCATACTTTGTGTGCATATAGGGTCAACAGGTAAAGTTTAACATAACTTCATGCCACTGGATTTCAACCCACTGTTCAATATCTTCTTCTTCTTCTTCTCTTTTTGGCAGCTCCCACTGGGGATCACTAAAGTGAAGCACTGGTCCGCAGAATTAGTGGCAGTAGAGTTTTATGGTGTCAAGTTGCTGGCCTGGCACCCAACCTTCCTCAGAAGGCACAAACATGCACATACTCATGCCTAGGGCCAATTTAGAATGTCCAATCCACAATCCACCTGTCTGGGGAATGTGGGAGGAATCCAGAGCACGAAGAGGAAACCCATGCGAACACAGGGAGGGCATGCAGACTCCACACAGAAAGCACCCCAGCTGAGAATCAAACCAGAGAACCTCTTGCTGTGAGGTGACAACACTAACTGTTGCACCACTGTGCTGCCCTCCCTCACTGTTCAGTAGATCTTCTTCTTCTTTTTTCGGCTTTTCCCAGTTAGGGGTCGGCACAGCGGAACTCCGGTCTGCTAATGATTGGCAGTAGATTTTTATGGTGCCAAGGTGCCAGCCCAACGCCCAACCTTCAACGAAGGCATGCCCATTCATGCATATCTTTCAGACGCCACTCAACCGCAGGGAATATAATATAATATTCTAGTTTTCAACAACACTTTCCAAAGTCATTTATTAGCCAAGAACAAGCTTCC